>NW_021703779.1:70846370-70899282 GCF_005190385.1 Monodon monoceros | reverse complement strand
TGTTTTTTTTGTTATTGAGCTGCATGAGCTGCTTGTAAATTTTGGAGATTAATCCTTTGTCAGTTGCTTCATTTGCAAATATTTTTTTCCCATTCTGAGGGTTGTCTTTTGGTCGTGTTTATGGTTTCCTTTGCTGTGCAAAAGCTTTGAAGTTTCATTAGATCCCATTTGTTTATTTTTGTTTTTATTTCCATTTCTCTAGGAGGTGGGTCAAAAAGGAACTTGCTGTGATTTATGTCATAGAGTGTACTGCCTATGTTTTCCTCTAAGAGTTTGATAGTTTCTGGCCTTGCATTTAGGTCTTTAACCCATTTTGAGCGTATTTTTGTGTATGGTGTTAGGGAGTGATCTAATCTCATACTTTTACATGTACCTGTCCAGTTTTCCCAGCACCATTTATTGAAGAGGCAGTCCTTTCTCCACTGGACATTCCTGCCTCCTTTATCAAAGATAAGGTGACCATATGTGCATGCGTTTATCTCTGGGCTTTCTCTCCTGTTCCATTGATCTATATTTCTGTTTTTGTGCCAGTACCATACTGTCTTGAATACTGTAGCTGCGCAGTATAGCCTGAAGTTAGGAAGCCTGATTTTTCCAGCTCTGTTTTACATTCTCAAGATTGCTTTGGCTATTTGGGGTCTTTTGTGTTTCCATACAAATTGTGAAATTTTTTGTTCTAGTTCTGTGAAAAATGCCAGTGTTATGATATGTTTGATAGGGATTGCATTGAATCTGTAGATTGCTTTTGGTAGTAGAGTCATTTTCACAATGTTGATTCTTCCAATCCAAGGACATGGTATTTCTCTCCACCTATTTGTATCATCTTTAGTTTCTCATCAGTGTCTTATAATTTTCTGCATACAGGTCTTTTGTCTCCTTAGGTAGGTTTATTCCTAGATATTTTATTCTTTTTATTTCAGTGGTAAATGGGAGTGTTTTCTTGATTTCACTTTCAGATTTTTCATCATTAATGTATAGGAATGCCAGAGATGTCTGTGCATTAATTTTTATCCTGCTACTTTACCAAATTCATTGATTAGCTCTACTAATTATCTGGTAGCATCTTTAGCATTCTCTATGAATAGTATAATGTCATCTGCAAACAGTGACAGCTTTACTTCTTTTCTGATTTGGATTCCTTTTATTTCCTTTTCTTCTCTGATTGCTGTGGCTGAAACTCCCAAAACTATGTTGAATAAGTGTGATGAGAGTAGGCAACCTTGTCTTGTTCCTGATATTAGTGGAAATGCTTTCAGTTTTTCACCATTGAGGATGATGTTGGCTGTGGGCTCATCATATATGGCCTTTATTATGTTGAGGAAAGTTCCCTCTATGCCTACTTTCTGGAGGGTTTTATCATAAATGGGTGTTGAATTTTGTTGAAAGCTTTCTCTGCATCTATTGAGATGATCACATGGTTTTGATCCTTCAATTTTTTAATAAGTTGTATCACGTTGATTGATTTGCATATACTGAAGAATCCTTGCATTCCTGGAATAAACCCCACGTGATCATGGTGTATGACCCTTTTCATGTGCTTTTGGATTCTGTTTGCTAGTATTTTGTTGAGGATTTTTGCATCTATGTTCATCAGTGATATTGGCCTGTAGTTTTCTTTCTTTGTGACATCCTTGTCTGGTTTTGTTATCAGGGTGATGGTGGCCTTGTAGAATGAATTTGGGAGTGTTCCTCCCTCTGCTATATTTTGGAAGAGTTTGAGAAGTATAGGTGTTTGCTCTTCACTAAATGTTTGATAAAATTCGCCTGTGAAGCCATCTGGTCCTGCGCTTTTGTTTTTTGGAAGATTTTTAATCACAGTTTCAATTTCAGTGCTTGAGATTGGTCTCTTCATATTTTCTATTTCTTCCTGATTCAGTCTTGGCAGGTTGTGCATTTCTAAGAATTTGTCCATTTCTTCCAGGTTGTCCATTCTATTGGCATAGAGTTGTTTGTAGTATTCGCTCATGATCTCTTTTATTTCTGCAGTGTCATTTTTTACTTCTCCTTTTTTATTTCTGATCCTATTGATTTGAGTCTTCACCCTTATTTTGTTGATGAGTCTGGCTAATGGTTAATCAATTTTGTTTATCTTCTCAAAGAACCAGGTTTTAGTTTTATTGATCTTTGCTATCATTTCCTTCATTTCTTTTTCATTTATTTCTGATCTGATCTTTATGATTTCTGTCTTTCTGCTAATTTGGGGTTTTTTTGTTCTTCTTTCTCTAATTGCTTTATGTGCAAGGCTAGGTTGTTTATTCGATATGTTTCATGTTTATTAAGGTAGGATTGTATTGCAATAACCTTCCCTTTTAGAACTGCTTTTGCTGCATCCCATAGATTTTGGGTCGTGTCTCCGCTGTCATTTGTTTCTAGGCATTTTTTGATTTCCTCCGTGATTTTTTCAGTGATCACTTCGTTTTTATGTAGTGTATTGTTTAGTCTCCATGTGTTTGTATTTCTTACAGATCTTTTCCTGTCTTTGATATGTAGTCTCATAGCATTGTGGTCAGAAAAAGTACTTGATACAATTTCAATTTTCTTAAATTTATCAAGGCTTGATTTGTGACCCAGGATATGAGCAATCCTGGAGAATGTTCCATCAGCAATTGAGAAAAATGTGTATTCTGTTGTTTTTGGATGGAATGTCCTATAAATATCAATTAAGTCCATCTTGTTTAATGTATTATTTAAAGCTTATGTTTCCTTATTTATTTTCATTTTGGATGGTCTCTCCATTGGTGAAAGTGGGGTGTTAAAGTCCCCTACTATGAATGTGTTACTGTCGATTTCCACTTTTATGGCTGTTAGTATTTGCCTTATGTATTGAGGTGCTCCTATGTTGGGTGCATAAATATTTACAATTGTTATATCTTCTTTTTTGATCGATCCCTTGATCATTATGTAGCGTGCTTCTTTGTCTCTTCTAATAGTCTTTATTTTAAAGACTATTTTTTCTGATATGAGAATTGCTACACCAGCTTTTTTTTTGGTTTCCATTTGTATGGAATATATTTTTCCATCTCCTCACTGTCAGTCTGTATGTGTATCCAGGTCTGCAGTGGGTCTCTTGTAGACAGTGTATATATGGGTCTTGTTTTTGTATCCATTCAGCCAGTCTGTGTCTTTTGGTGGGAGGATATAATCAATTTACATTTAAGGTAATTATCGATATGTGTGTTCCTGTTCCCATTTTCTTAAATGTTTTGGGTTTGTTGTTGTAGGTCTTTTCCTTCTATTGTGTTTCTTGCCTAGAGAAGATCCTTTAGCATTTGTTGTAAAGCTGGTTTGGTTGTGTTGAACTCTCAGCTTTTGCTTGTCTGTAAAGGTTTTAATTTCTCCATCAAATCTGAATGAGTTCCTTGCTGGGTAGAGTAATCTTGGTAGTAGATTTTTCTCCTTCATCACTTTAAATATGTCCTGCCACTCCCTTCTCGCTTGCAGAGTTTCTGCTGAAAGATCAGCTGTTAACCTTATGGGGATTCCCTTGTGTGTTATTTGTTGTTTTTCCCTTGCTGCTTTTAATATGGTTTCTTTGTATTTAATTTTTGACAGTTTGATTACTATGTGTTTTGGCATGTTTCTTCTTGGATTTATCCTGTATGGGACTCTCTGTGCTTCCTGGACTTGATTAACTATTTCCTTTCCCATAATTGGGAATTTTTCAACTATAATCTCTTCAAATATTTCTTCAGTCCCTTTTTTTCTTTTCTTCTACTGGATCCCCTATAATTCGAATGTTGGTGCATTTAATATTGTCCCAGGCGTCTCTGAGACTGTCCTCAGTTCTTTTCATTGTTTTATCTTTATTCTGCTCTGCAGTAGTTATTTCCACTATTTTATCTTCCATGTCACTTATCTGTTCTTCTGCCTCAGTTTTTCTGCTATTGATCCCTTCCAGAACAGTTTTTATTTTTTTTAACATCTTTTTTGGGGTATAATTGCTTTACAATGGTGTGTTAGTTTCTGCTTTATAACAAAGTGAATCAGTTATACATATACATATGTTCCCATATCTCTTCCCTCTTGTGTCTCCCTCTCTCCCACCCTCCCTATCCCACCCCTCCAGGCAGTTACAAAGCACCGAGCCCATATCCCTGTGCTCTGTGGCTGCTTCCCACTATCTATTTTACCTTTGGTAGTGTATATATGTCCATGCCACTCTCTCACTTTGTCACAGCTTACCCTTCCCCCTCCCCATATCCTCAAGTCCGTTCTCCAGTAGGTCTGTGTCTTTATTCCTGTCTTACCCCTAGGTTCTTCATGACATTTTTTTTTCTTAAATTCCATATATATGTGTTAGCATATGGTATTTGTGTTTCTCTTTCTGACTTACTTCACTCTGTATGACAGACTCTAGGTCTATCCACCTCATTACAAATAGCTCAATTTCGTTTCTTTTTATGGCTGAGTAATATTCTATTGTATATATGTGCCATATCTTCTTTATCCATTCATCCAATGATGGGCACTTACGTTGTTTCCATCTCCGGACTATTGTAAATAGAACTGCAATGAACATTTTGGTACATGACTCTATGAATTTTGGTTTTCTCAGTGTATATGCCCAGTAGTGGGATTGCTGGGTCATTCCAGAGCAGTTTTAATTTCATTTATTGTGTTTTTCATCATTGCTTTTTTCATCTTTAGTTCTTCTAGGTCCTTGTTAAATGTTTCTTGTGCTTTCTCCATTCTGTTTCCACGATTTTGGATCATCTTTACTATCATTATTCTGAATTCTTTTTCCAGTAGACTGCCTTCTTCCTCTTCATTTGTTAGGTATGGTGGGTTTTTATCTTGCTCCTTCATCTGCTGTGTGTTTTTCTGTCTTTTCATTTTGCTTATATTACTCTGTTTGGGGTCTCCTTTTTTTAGGCTACATGTTCGTATTGACTGTTGTTTTTGGTGTCTGCCCCCAGTGGGTGATGTTGGTTCAGTGGGTTGTGTAGGCTTCCTGGTGGAGGGGACTGGTGCCTGTGTTCTGGTGCATGGGACTGAATCTTGTCTTTCTGTTGGCAGGACCAGTTCTGGTGGTGTGTTTTGGTATGTCTATGAACTTAGTATGATTTTAGGCAACATCTCGGCTAATGGGTAAATTTGTGTTCCTGTCTTGCTAGTTGTTTGGCATGGTGTGTTCAGCACTGGAGATTGCTGGCTGTTGTGTGGAGCTGGGTCCTAGCTTTGAGACAGAGATCTCTGGGAGAGTTCTTGCTGTATGATATTACATGGGACTGGGAGGTCTCTCATTGTTCAGTGTACTGAACTCAGCTCTCCCACCACAGAGGCTCCAGCTTGACACCAGGATGGAGCACCAAGACCCTGTCAGCCACACAGAATTATCAAGATTGTGGTCATTGGCAAGTGAAATGACAAGAGAAGAGGCCCTTGCTATGCCTGGTCTTGCTGAGCAATTTTCAGTCTTCACCTCATTCTGTCAACTGGGCGACTGGGTCAGTGACACAAGGCAGGATGGGGTCCAGGAGGCACGTGACTCTCAGCTGGTATATGGCATGAGTGGCCCAGTTGAAGGCCTTGGGTAAGGCCTGCAGCAGCCAGGACTCAGCCTCCTGTGGCTGCGGCCCCTTTGTGGTCTCCCTCCTGGAATCAAGTCACTCTCACTCCACCTTTGGTGGCCATGCATTGTGCGAGGTGGCTCTGGCTGAGGCGGTGGAGCAGGGGACTGGTGGTGGGGGTGCTGTGGCTGAGGCTGGGGCTCCAGCCAGCAGCTCCAGGGCATAGTGACCTTAAGGAGGCTGCCGCGGTCTCTGCCTTCAATGCACAGAGATTGTGACATATGGTGAAGTGGGGGCTTCGGCTGTACTGTTTAAAGTTTTTAAAAATCACAACACAGATATCAGTAAGTTCTTGGGCATTCCTTAGTAGAGTCATCTTTTGGCCACATTTCCACATCTGGTATGCCTGCAGCCATTACACCCTACGCAAACACCGCCATCTTAGGTCTTAGATGAGCCAGTAATTTTCATATCTTCACTACTGTAAATACTACTGCTATGAACATGGGGTAAAGGTGTCTTTTCATTTTAGTGTTTTCATTTCCTTTGGACATTTTCCCATAAGTGGAATTGCTGGATCATATGGTAGTTCTATTATTAATTTTTTGAGGAAACTCCATACTGTTTTCTATAGAGGTTGTATCCATTTACAATCTCTCCAGCACTGCACAAATGTTCCTTTTTTTCCACATCCACACCAGCAGTTGGTTAGCTCTTGCTTTTTGATGATGGCCATTCTTATAGACTTGAGGTGATATCTTGTTGTGGTTTTAATTTGCATTTCCCTAATGACTAGTGAAGTTGAGCATTTTTTTATGTACCTGGTGGTCTTTTATATATCTTCTTTGGAGAAATGTCTACTCGGGTCCTTTGCCCACGCCTTAATTGGGTTACTTGGGTTTTGGCTATTAAGTTGTATGTGTTCTTTATACACTTGGGATATTAACGTCTTCTCAGCTATATGGTTTACAAACATTTTTTCCCACTCCATAGTTTGCCTTTTCACTTTGTGGATAATTCTTTTGCTGTGCAGCAGCTTTTTAGTTTGATGTAGTCCCACTTGTTTATTTTTTATTTTGTTGCTTGTGCTTTAGGTGTCATATATAAAAAAAATGTTGCCAAGATCCATGTCAGGAGAATTTTTCCTATTTTCTTGTAGTGGTCTTATGGCTTCTGGTTTTACATTTAAGATCATTTTCAGTTAATTCTTGTCAGTGTGTTAGATAGGGGTCTAGTTTCATTCTTTTGCATGTGAAATCCAATTTTCCCAGCACCATTTATTAGACTGTCTTTCTCCATTGCATATCCTTGGCTCCCTTGCCAAATATTAGTTGACCATAAATGCTTTGGCTTATTTCTGTTATCAAATGAAATATTCTGTATATATCTGTTAAAACCATTTTGTCTACAGTATTGGTTAAATCCTCTGCTTCTTTATTGATATTCTTCCTGAATGACCTATTCCTTTTTGAAAGTAGGGTATTAAAGTCTCCAACTATTCTTGCATTGCTGTTTATCTCTTCTTTTACTTCTGTTAGTGTTTGCTTTATATATTTAGGTGCTCTGAAGTTGGGTGCATACATATTTATAATCATTATAGTTTCTTGATAGGTGGAACCCTTTATCATTATATAATGACTATCATTTTCCCTTTTACCAATTTCATTTTAAAGTCTACTTTTCCTATGATAAGTATAGCTACCCCTGCTTTCTTTTGTTTACCATTTGCTTGAAATGTCTTTTCCCATCCCTTCACTGTAAGTCTATGTGTGTGTCTAAGGCTAAACTGAGGGTCTTGTAAGTTATCAGTGGATCTTGTTCTTTCATCCTTTCAGCCATTCTGTTTCTTTTGATTAGAAATTTAATCCATTTACATTTAAATTCATTATTGATAATTAAGGACTTAGTATTGCCAGTTGCTAATTATTTTCTGGCTGTTTTGTAGGTCCATTGTTCCTTATTTCTTATCCTGATTTTTTTATAATGTCCTTTAGTATCAGTATGCCTTGATTTATTATGTTCTTTTTTTGTAATTACTACATGATCTTTCCATTCTGGTTACTATAAGACTTACATAAAACATCTTAAAATTATAACACCCTATTTTTAATTGATAACAACTTAACTTCAATAGCATTCCTAAACTTTATACTTTTTATTGGAGTATAGATCATTTACAGTATTATATTAGTTTCAGGTGTACAACCTCATGATTCAATATTTCTATAGATTTTACTCCATTTAAAGTTATTACAAAATAATGGCTATTTCTCTGTGCTGTACAGTATATCCTTGTTCCTTATCTGTTTTATACATAGTAGTTTGTATCTCTTAATCTAATACCCTTATTTTTCCTGTACCTCCTTTCCTCTCCCCATTGGTAACCACTAGTTTGCTTTTTTATCTATGAATCTGTTTCTGTTTTGTTATATATATTTGTTTGTTTTATTTTTTATATTCCACATATAAGTGATGACATAGATTATTTGTATTTCTCTTTCTGACATTTCATTAAACATAATACTCTCTAGGTCCATCCATGCTGTTACAAATGGCAGAATTTTATTCTTCTTTATGGCTGAGTAATATTCCATTCCATCCACATCTTCTTTTTCCATTCATCTGTTCATGGACACTTAGGTTGTTTCCATAACTTGGCTAATGTAAATAATGCTGCTATGAACATTGGAGTGCATGTATCTTTTCAAATTAGTGTTTTCATATTCTTTGGATATATACACAGGAGTGTTAGTTCTATTTTTAGTTTTTTAGGAACCTCCATACTGTTTTCCATAATGGCTGCACTTTACACTTTTAATTCTCCTCCAGCTGACATTTTAGGCTATAGATATTATACTTTACATAGTTTTATATTACATAACCAGTAACAAATTATTATAGTTATGGTTAATTTTTACTGTCTCTATTTTTTAACTTTTAAACTACAGTTGTATGTGAATTATGCACTACCATTACCATATTACAGAATCTAACTTTGACTATATCTTTACCACTTGCAGTGAGTTTTATGCTACCTTTGTACATTTTTATGATGTTAATTAGTGTCTTTTAACTTCCACTCAAAGAACTCTCCCTAGCATTTTGTTCTAAGGCAAGTCTAGTGAAATCCCTCAGCTTTCATTTATTCAAGAAAATATTTTTTCTTCACTTCTGAAGGATAGCATTGTCACATATAGAATTCTTGGCTGACAGCTTATTTCTTTCAGTATTTTGAATATATCATCCCATTCTTTTCTAGGCTGAAGTTTCTGTTGAGAAATATGCCTTTAGTCTTATGGGGGTTTCCTTGTATATAACTTCTCTCTTCTCTTTTGCTACTTTCAAAATATTCTCCTTCTGGAATTCCCATAATATATTCTTTTTCATTGTGTCATATAAATTATTTGGGCTTTCTTCATTCTTTTAAATTCTTTTTCTGTTTTTGCTTCTCTGACTGGATAATTTAAAATGTCTTCCTGGTCTTCTAGGTCACTGAATCTTTCTTTTTTGTGATCAAGTCTTCCTTTGAAGCTCTCTATTGAATTCTTCAGTCACTGTAATTTGCGTCTCTAAGGTTAATTGTTGTTGTTGTTTTCTTATTGTTTCTGTTTCTTTGTAATTCATTTTGTTTATGTTCTGTTTTTCTAATTTCATTTGTACATATGTTTCTGTAGTTCACTAAACTTCTCTAAGAACATTATTCTGAATTCTTTGTATGAAAAGTCAAAGATTTCCATTTCTTTAGCACAGTTATTGGAGTTTTATTAGTTCCTTTTGAAGGTATTGTGTTTACCTGGTATTTTATGACTGTTGATTCTTTGGTATCTGCACATTTGAGTAAGTTGTGTCTTTCAGACTTTACAGGTTCTCTCTGGCAGAGACAGTTCTTCACCAGTCATCTCAGGTTGGGTTTCTGGATGTTTCTGCTGGTTATGTCCTCAGACATGTGGTAGGGCTTGCTATCAAGGTCTATTTTTAGGTGAGGCCACTGACCAAGCTTTTTGTTTGGGTGGGATGCAGCTGGCCGTGAATGGTTGTATAGTACTGCTGGCTTGGTTTCCTACCCAAGTGAGGCTGTAGGATATAACAGCTCTGCAGTTGTCTGTATTCTCTGGACAGGCTTACTAGATAGTCAGATTTAGGTAGTATACTCAGTAGTTGGTGAGGCTATTAATTTGATTCTTTGCCCTGGCAGGGCAGCAGGATAGCACCAAGGGCCTATACAGCTCATTCTTTGGGGAACAGAATCATGCCAGAGTGTGCACTGAACTCCCTGGTCAGATGAGGCCTGTGGTTTTGCTTTGCAGATGGGGAAGCCATGGGTTGTGCTCTCTTTGAGTGCCACTGTGCACGGGGCTGTTGAATTAGCTGTGTAGCTTTCTGTGTACTCTCATTAAGTTCCTTGATTGGGCAGACTGAGAGCTGTGAACAGGACTATGAGTTCATTTCCCTACCTGTGGGTAGCTGGAGAAACAGCTCCAAAGCTGGTAAAACTCTTTGTTTTTGGTCTTGACTCAAGGTAACCCACTCTGTCAAGTTCCCTGGCTGAATGGGGCCATTGGCTTTGCCCTGTCGATGATCAACTCTGCCTGCTGGACTCTCCACTCGAGCATTGTTGGGCTCTCCAGGTGTCTTGGCCAGGCTTTCTTGTTGGGCAAGACAGAGAGGTACACTCAGCAGTGAGCAGGCTTGTTAACTAGCTCCCCTGCCTGGGAAGAACAGGAGGGCCAGCCCCAAGAAGGCTCTCAGGTATTCTGGGCCAGGGTCTCTTGTCTTGAGGGGCCTGGAGCTATACTTAGCAAAGGGTGGAGCTAAAATTGACTCCCCTGACTGGGCAGAACAGGTAAACTGACTCCAAGCTAGGCAAGGCTCTTTATTTGTCATCTTGAATCAGCTGACCCCCTTGTCAAGTCTTCTGGCTGAACGGTGCCCCTAAGTTTTCTCTGTGGGTCATCAGTTCTGCCTGCCATACTCTGCTTGAGTGTTGTTGGACTATGTAGTTTTCAGGTCTTCTGACCAGCCTTTCTGATCAGATGGGGCTGGGAGCTATGCTCAACAGTGGTTTGGGCTATGACTCAGCTACCTTGCCTGAGTCGGGGAAGACCAGGCTCCAGGATGGGAATGCTCTTCCTTTTAGGAGCAAAATCAGGCAGACCTGCACCCTGTCAAGTTCCCTGGTCAGACTATGCCATTGACTTGGCTTTGCAGATGAGCAAAGCCACTGTTTGGGGCCACTACTTGGGTGTTCCAGGTAGGATCTTGGTCTACAAAGATTCAAGTTCTGGTTGTTGCTAGCCTCTCCCCTTTCCTCCATCACAATCAGATTCATAGTGGTCAAGCCCCACAAATTCCCCCATAATCCCTGTAGGATAGACCAGAGTGGGGAATACCAAGAAGTGACCCACAATGCAGGAGATGCTGGATGTCTACCCTGAGTGCTGTCTTTCCACTGGAAGAACTGTGGACTAAGAGGAAACCTCTTGGTGTGGTGCTGTGTCATCTTGGGGGAGGGGCAATGTGGTCAGCATGTAGCCGTTCCTCTTACCATTCTAATGTGGTCTGTCTGTTCTCTGTGGTGCAAGGGGCTGCTCCATCCTCACTGCACTTTTCTAAGATTTTCTCTGTGATGTCTTGTCCAGTAATAGTTGTTATTTGTTCTTGTGAGAGAGAGCAAAGTCAAGAAAGACCTATGTCCCATCTTAGTGGCTTCACTCCTGATTAGTTTTTATATGTTGAACCAACCATAAACTCTTGGGATAAGCCCCAGTGGGTCATTGTGAATAATCTTTTTTAAATGTTTTTTTCTATGCCCATTGAGGTTATCATGTGATTTTTTTCCATTATTCTAGGAATATGATACATTATGTTAATTGATTTTTAGATGTTCAGTCAACTTTGCATTCCTGGGATAAATTTCACTTAAGCATGGTGTAAATCCTTTTTATATGTTGCTGGATTTTGTTTGCTACTATTTTGTTGAAGATTTCTGGGGGTATATTCATAAGAGATATTGGCTTATAGCTTTCTTTATCATAATACTTTGGTTTGATATCAGGGCAATACTGGCCTCATAGAATGAGTTGTGAAGTATTCACTCCTGATTTTTGGATTAGTTTGTAAAGAATTGTTATTAATTCTTTAAATGCTTGGTAGAATTCACCAATTAAGCCATCTTAGCTGGGACCTTTTTTTTTTTTTTCGCGGTACGCGGGCCTCTCACTGCTGCGGCCTCTCCCGTTGTGGAGCACAGGCTCCGGATGCTCAGGCTCAGCGGCCATGGCTCACAGGCCCAGCCGCTCCGTGGCATGTGGGATCCTCCCGGACCAGGGCACAAACCCGTGTCCCCTGCATCGGCAGGCAGACCCTCAACCACTGCGCCACCAGGGAAGCCCGCTGAGACTTTTTTGTTGGAGATTTTGGTATTACAAATTTTTTATTTGTTTAAGCCCATTCAGATTTTCTATTTATTCTTGGATCACTTTGGGGATTTTAGGTCTCTCTAGATATCTATTTTGGATAAGTTATCTAGTTTGTTGGCATAAGGGTTTTCATAGTATTCCCTTTTCATGTTTTAAATGTTTGTAAGTTTGGTAGAGAGTGCCTTCTTTCATTCCTAATTTTAGTAATTTGTGTTCCTCATTTCTCTTTCCTTTACCTTTGGTTAGTGTATTAATTTCCTAGAGTTTCTATAGCAAATAACCACAAATTGAGTGGCTTACATCAGTAGAAACTTATTCTCTCACCGTTCTGGAGTCAAGAAATCTGCAATCAAGGTGTCATTAGGGTCATACTCCCTCTGATGGCTCAAGGGGGGAATACTTCCTTGCTTCTTTCAATTTCTTGTGGCTCCAGGTATTCTTTCACTTGTAACTGCATAATTGCAACCTATGCCTCCATCTTCACATGACCTCTTCTCATCTCTTCTCTTCTTTCTCTTGTAAGGATACTAGTCCTTGGATTTAGAGTCCACCTGAATAATCTGGGATGATCACACCTCAAGATCCTTAACTTAATTACATCTTCAAAGGCCCTCATTCCAAATAAAGTCACATTCATAGGTTCCAGTGGTTAAGACATGGACATATCTTTTTGACAGTCACCAGTCAACATACTACAGTCAATCTGCCTGAACTTTTTAAATGTATTGCTCTTTTAAAAAAATTTGTTTTCATTGATTTTTCTATTGTTTTTCTTCCAGTCTCTTTTGTATTTTTTTCTCTTCTTATACTTTCATTTCCTCCCTACTCCATTCTTTCCTTTAATTTGATCCTCCTTTGCCTTTTTAAAATCAGATTGCTTCTGTATTGTTGTAGATTGTAAGGGTTCTTTATATATTCTATATATTAACTCCTTATTGGATATATGATTTACGAATATTTTCTGCCATTTCATTGGTTACCTTTTCGTTCTGCTGATAGTATCCTTTTGATTCACAAAAGTGTTTAATTTTGATCTAGTTCAATTTATCTAGTTTTTATTTTGTTCTTATGCTTTTGGTGTCATATCTAAGAAATCATTTGCCAAATCCAATATCAGGAAGCTGTTATATTTTCTTCTAAAATGTTTATAGTTTTAGCTTTTATGTTTAAGCCTTTGTCCCATTTGAGCTAATTCTGTATATGTTGTAAGGTAAGGTTCCTTAGATCTATAGTGAGTCTGTTGTAGACAGCCTATGGTTGGATACTGTTTTTTTAATCCATTCTTCTAATCTGTCCTTTAATTGGGAAAGTCAATCCAATTACATTTAAAGTAATTACTGATAGTGAAGGACTTACTATTGCCATTATATTACTTATTTTCTGAATGCCTTAAATATTTTTGTCCCTCATTTCCTCCATTACTACTTTCCTTCCTGTTTAACTGTCTTTTTTATAGTAACTCTTTTTGGTTCCTTTCTCATTTCCTTTTGTATATATTCTATACATATTTTCTTTGTGTTTACCATGGGGATTACATATAATGTCTTAAAGTTATAAAAATCTATTTTAAATTGATAGTAACTTCAATTGCATACAAAAACTTTAATCCTTTACAGTTCTGTCCTACCATTTTACTGATATCACAACTTACATTTTTATATATTGTGTACCCATTAACAGATTTATAATTATTTTATGGCTTCATCTTTAAATTCCTGTAGAAAAATGAAAAGTGGAGTTACAAACCAAACATTACATTAATACTTGTTTTTATATTTGTCCATGGATTTACCTTTACTGGAGAAATTTATAATTTCATATGGCTTCAACTTAATGTCCAGTGTCCTTTCATTTCAACTTGGAGCACTCCCTTTAGCATTTCTTGCAGAGCATATTTAGTGGTAATAAACTCACTCAACTTATATTTATCTAGAAATGTCTTAATTTCTCCTTCATTTTTTTTTTCCTTTTTGCAGTACCTGGGCCTCTCACTGCTGTGGCTTCTCCCGCTGCAGAGCACAGGCTCAGCGGCCATGGCTCACGGGCCCAGTGGCTCCGCGGCATGTGGGATCTTCCCATACTGGGGCACGAACCCGTATCCCCTGCATCGGCAGGCGGACTCTCAACCACTGTGCTACCAGGGAAGCCCTCTCCTTCATTTTTGAAGGACAGTTTCCTAGATATATAATTCTCAGTTGATAATTTTTTCTTTTACCACTTTAAATATATTATCCAACTTCCTTCTTACCTGCAAGCTTTCTGCTATGAAATCCCCGTATAATCTTATTGAGAATCCCCTGTATGTGATGAGTCACTTTTGCTGCTTCCAGTATTCTTTCACTGTCCTTGTCTTTTGACAGTTTGATTATAATGTGTCTCTGTGTGGAATTCTTTGTGTTTATCCTACTTGGAGTTTTTTAAACTGCTTGGATTTATATATCAATTACTTTTCTCAAATTTGGGAAGTTTTCAGGTATCTATTCAAATCATGTTTCTGTCTCTTTGCCTTCCTCTCTTCCTTCTGGGACTTCTATAATGCATATATTGGTCTGCTTTTGATGTCCCATTAGTCCCTTAGGCCCTGTTTACATTTTTATTGATAAGAATTATTTTTCCTTTTTGCTCCTCAAACTTCATAATATGAAATGACCTCTTTTCAAGTTCACTGATCCTTTCTTCCACCTCTTTTGTCTTCTGTTGAACTCCTTCAGTTAATTTTTCCATTCAGTTATAGTATTTTCAGCTCTAAAATTTCTGTTTGGTTCCTTTTATAATCTCTATTTCTGCTGATATTCTCATTTTATACATATATTGTCACCCTTATTTCTTTATGTTTTTCTTTATTTCTTTGAGCAGATTTAATATAATTGTTTTAAAGTATTTGTGTAGTAAATCCAATGTTCATGTTTCTTCAGGGACATTTTCTGGACATTTATTTTGTTCTTTTGAATGGCTGATGTTTTCCTATTTCTCTGTATATTTTGTGATTTTTTTTTAAATTGGGCATTTGAATAAACCACCACTTCCCCCAGTCTTTGTAGTCTGGGTCTGCACAGTTGAAGACTTTCACTAATTAGACTGGTGTAAAGGCTTAAGGTCTTTGTAGGCCTTTCCTGGACATGTGTCTCCCCTGGTCCTGTGTGCATGCTTTGTACTGATTCCCCTCTGTACGCAGCTACCTTTAAATATCTTTATTTTCTGAAGATTCTCATTCTTGCTTATCCTAGATCCTTAGATGATCTAGCATATTCATCAATCAGTAATCTCTTTCTCCAGGTGTATATGGGTCTATAGTCTTCTTGCCGTTTTCTTGAGTCTTGCCTGATGCTTCCTGCTACTTCTCCTAGCCTGAGATCTGAGTTGTGCCACTTTTGGCTATGCGAGCTCCAAGTTAGGAGCTAAAGAGATGAATCTCTCAAGGAGCCCAAAGCCAGGTTAGAATGTTGTAAATTCTGTCTACTCTGTTCTCTTTGGTTCACATAAGGGGACTGGTGACAAGGCCAACACTTTCCCTCATCCATGTCATGCTACACAAGGAAGAGAGTGTGACACTTTTTAAAATGCTGTGAAATTTCCTACATTTTTAGTATGGCTTTTTCTTGGTTGTTTATTTGCTTGGTTGCTGTAAGATATTTGACTAATTTCTACAATGATGTTATTCTTGTCAATCTGTAGTTTTTAATTTGATGTTTCCAGGGAAGAGGGATGAGACTCTAGGTCTGCTTAAACTTTCATCTTGCTGCTGTTTGTTTTTTAAATTACAGAGTAAGTGTATCAGTACATATAGTGTTAGTGCAACAAACAACCATCTTGTTTGATTTCTTTTAAATGCCTATGTTTTGGTTCAACGTGGATCCATGTGCAAAAGCAAAGACAAGAAACCATGATTCATGTTAAGAATGCTAGTCTAGCCCAGCAAGGATTGTAGCTTGGTAAGAGCTATAAATCTTTTGCTGTATTTTAAGGAACTGATCTCTGAGTGTACATGTAATAAAACATTTAATTTCAGTTGTAAAAATATATGTAGAACTTAAAGCTAACATTTGACACTTTATTTTCTAAAGTTAGTAAAGAATTTTTATATTTTCTCAATTTTTTTTACATGAGTAGCATTGAGATAATATTTTAAAATATTTTTGAGAGTATAATTTCAGGGGATCCAGATTTATAATTGTAAACTCCCCAGGTCCTTGGCATCAGAACTTAATCATTCCACATAATAATTTATATTATTTTACTTATATCCTTCCATTATTTTTAACAGCCAGTACCTCTAGAATCAGTGTGGTGAAATCAGGCTTGTTATGCCATATATGTGTACTTTTTATAATTCCATTGAAATGTCTCAGAATTCCAGTTTCTCTGATCTTAATCTCTTATGGTTTGTGAATTTTTAACTACTAAAATAATATAGAAAAAAACAAATAGCATCTTGGTTGTCAATTGCAAGAATTTGTCAGGCTAGTAAACTTTTATAAACACTAATTTCATATGACTTAATATAAGAACAATCCAGGGGGGACCTTGAAGATGGCGGAAGAGTAAGACGCGGAGATCGCCTTCCTCCCCACGGATACACCAGAAATACATCTACATGTGGAACAACTCCTACAGAACACCTACTGAAGGCTGGCAGAAGACCTCAGACCTCCCAAAAGGCAAGAAACTCCCCACGTACCTGGGTAGGGCAAAAGAAAAAAAGAAAAAACAGAGACAAAAGAATAAGGACGGCACCTGCACCAGTGGGAGGGAGCTGTGAAGGAGGAAAAGTTTCCACACACTAGGAAGCCCCTCCGCGGGCGGAGACTGTGGGAGGCGGAGGGGGGAGCTTCGGGACCGCGGAGTACTGCACAGCGACGGGTGCGGAGGGCAAAGCGGGGAGATTCCCGCACAGAGGATCGGTGCCAACTGGCACTCACCAGCCCGAGAGGCTTGTCTGCTCACCCGCCGGGGCTCGGGTTTCGGTTTTGGACGGAGCGCAGGCAGAGGACTGGGGTTGGCGGCTTGAATATAGCCTGAAGGGGTTAGTGCACCACGACTAGCCGGGAGGGAATTCTGGAAAAAGCCTGCACCTGCCAAAGAGGCAAGAGACTTTTTCTTCCCTCTTTGTTTCCTGGTGCGCGAGGAGAGGGGTTTAAGAGCGCTGCTTAAAGGAACTCCAGAGACGGGCGCGGGCTGCAGCTAAAAGCGCGAACCCCAGAGACGGGCGCGAGCCGCGGCTAAAAGCGCAAACCCCAGAGACGGGCGCGAGACGCTAAGGCTGCTGCTGCCGCCACCAAGGGGCCTGTGTGCAAGCACAGGTCACTCTCCACACCCCTCTTCCGCGGAGCCTGTGCAGCCCGCCACTGCCAGGTTCCCGAGATCCAGGGACAACTTCCCTGGGAGAACGCACGGCGGGCCTCAGGCTGGAGCAACGTCACGCCGGCCTCTGCCGCAACGTCAAGCCGCCTCTGACGCCGCAGGCCCGCCCCGCACGCAGTGCCCCTCCTTCCCCCCCCACCCCCGGCCTGAGTGAGCCAGAGCCCCCGAATCAGCGGCTCCTTTAACCCCTTCCTGTCTGAGCAAAAAACAGACGCCCTCCAGCGACCTACACGCAGAGGCAGGGCCAAATCCAAAGCTGAGCTCCTGTGAGCTGTGAGAACAAAGAAGAGAAAGGGAAATCTCTCCCAGCAGCCTCAGAAGCAGCGGATTAAAGCTCCACAATCAACTTGATATACCCTGCATCTGTGGAATACCTGAATAGACAAGGAATGATCCCAAATTGAAGAGGCGGAATTTAGGAGCGAGATCTATGATTTTTTTCCCTTTTCCTCTTTTTGTGAATGTGTACGTGTATGCTTCTGTGTGAGATCTTGTCTGTATACTCTTGCTTCCACCATTTGTCCTAGGGCTCTATCCGTCCATGGTTTTTAAAAAAAATTTTTTTTCTTAATAATTAATTTTAATTGTAATAACTTTATTATACTTTACCTTCGTTCTTTCTTTCTTTCTTTCCTTCCTTCCTTCCCTCCTTTAGACAACGATTCACCCCAAATTGAGGAGGTGGTCTCTGAGAGCAAGATTTATGATTTTTCCCCCTTTACCTCTTTTTGTGAAGGTGTATGTGTATGCTTCTGTGTAAGATTTTCTCTGTATAGCTTTGCTTCCAACATTTGTCCTAAGGTTCTATCCGTCCCTTTTCTTTTTTTTCCTAAATATTTTTTAATTCAATAACTATATTATACTTTATTTTATTTTTACTGTATCTTCTTTCTGTCTTTTTTCCTTCTTTCCCTCCTTCCTTCCTCCCTCCCTCCCTTCTTTCTTTCCTTCTTTGCTTCTTTCTTCCTTCCTTCCTTTCCTCCTTTCTTTCTTTCTTTCCTCATACTTCTACTGATTCTCTCTACTTTTTCTCCCTTTTATTCTGAGCCGTGTGGATGATAGGCTCTTGGTGCTCCAACCAGGTATCAGGGCTCTGCCTCTGAGGTAGGAGAGCCAACTTCAGGACACTGGTCAACAAGAGACCTCCCAGCTCCACATAATATTAAATGGTGGAAATCTCCCAGAGACCTCCATCTTAACACCAGCACCCAGCTTCACTCAACGACCAGCAAGCCACAGTGCTGGACAACCTATGCCAAACAACTAGCAAAACAGGAACACAACCCCACCCATTAGCAGAGAGGCTGCCTAAAATCATAATAAGGCCACAGACACCCCAAAACACACCACCAGACGTGAACCTGCCCACTAGAGAGACAAGATCCAGCCTCATCCACCACAACACAGGCACTAGTCCCCTCCACCAGGAAGCCTACACAACCCACTGAAACAACCTTAGCCACTGGAGACAGACATCAAAAACAACGGGAACTACGAACGTACAGCCTGCAAAAAGGAGACCCCAAACACAGTAAGATAAGCAAAATGAGAAGACAGAAAAACACACAGCAGATGAAGGAGCAAGATAAAAATGCACCAGACCTAACAAATGAAGAGGAAATAGGCAGTCTACCTGAAAAAGAATTCAGAATAATGATAGTAAGGATGATCCGAAATCGTGGAAGTAGAATGGACAAAATGCAAGAAACAGTTAACAAGGACCTAGAAGAAATAAAGATGAAATAAGCAACGATGAACAACGCAATAAATGAAATTAAAAGTACTCTAGATGGGATCAATAGCAGAATAACTGAGGCAGAAGAACGGATAAGTGACCTGGAAGATAAAATAGTGGAAATAACTACTGCAGAGCAGAATAAAGAAAAAAGAATGAAAAGAACTGAGGACAGTCTCAGAGACCTCTGGGACAACATTAAATGAACCAACATTCGAATTATAGGGGTTCCAGAAGAAGAAGAGAAAAAGAAAGGGACTGAGAAAATATTTGAAGAGATTATGGTTGAAAACTTCCCTAATACTGGAAAGGAAATATTTAATCAAGTCCAGGAAGCACAGAGAGTCCCATACAGGATAAATACAAGGAGAAATACGCCAAGACACATATTAATCAAACTGTCAAAAATTAAATACAAAGAAAGCATATTAAAAGCAGCAAGGGAAAAACAACAAATAACACACAGGGGAATCCCCATAAGGTTAACAGCTGATCTCTCAGGAGAAACCCTACAAGCCAGAAGGGAGTGGCAGGACATACTGAAAGTGATGAAGGAGAAAAACCTGCAACCAAGACTACTCTACCCAGCAAATAAGAAATTTGAAATTCTATCAAGTATCTTTTCTGAGCACAATGCCAGG
This sequence comes from Monodon monoceros, assembly GCF_005190385.1. NCBI lineage: Eukaryota > Metazoa > Chordata > Mammalia > Artiodactyla > Monodontidae > Monodon > Monodon monoceros. The sequence goes on along the minus strand of NW_021703779.1, from coordinate 70,879,616 downwards.
AGACTAGATATCAATTACAGGAAAAGATCTGTAAAAAATGCAAACACATGGAGGCTAAACAATACACTACTTAATAATGAAGTGATCACTGAAGAAATCAAAGAGGAAATAAAAAAATACCTAGAAACAAATGACAATGGAGACACAATGACCCAAAACCTACGGGATGCAGCAAAAGCAGTTCTAAGGGGGAAGTTTATAGCAATACGAGCCCACCTTAATAAGCAGGAAACATCTCGAATAAACAACCTAACCTTGCACCTCAAGCAATTAGAGAAAGAAGAACAAAAAAACCCCAAAGCTAGCAGAAGGAAATAAATCATAAAAATCAGATCAGAAATAAATGAAAAAGAAATGAAGGAAACAATAGCAAAGATCAATAAAACTAAAAGCTGGTTCTTTGAGAAGATAAACAAAATAGATAAACCCCTAGCCAGACTCATCAAGAAAAAAAGGGAGAAGACTCAAATCAATAGAATTAGAAATGAAAAAGGAGAACTAACAACTGACACTGCAGAAATAAAAAAAATCATGAGAGATTACTACAAGCAACTCTATGCCAATAAAATGGACAATCTGGAAGAAATGGACAAATTCTTAGAAGTGCACAACCTGCCAAGAATGAATCAGGAAGAAATAGAAAATATGAACACACAATCACAAGCACTGAAATTGAAACTGTGATTAAAAATCTTCCAACAAAGAAAAGCCCAGGACCAGATGGCTTCACAGGTGAATTCTATCAAACGTTTAGAGAAGAGCTAACACCTATCCTTCTCGAACTCTTCCAAAACATAGCAGAGGGAGGAACACTCCCAAATTCCTTCTAAGAGGCCACCATCACCTTGATACCAAAACCAGACAAGGATGTCACAAAGAAAACTAGAGGCCCATATCACTAATGAACATAGATGCAAAAGTCCTCAACAAAATACTAGCAAACAGAATCCAACAGCACATTAAAAGGATCATACACCATGATCAAGTGGGGTTTATTCCAGGAATGCAAGGATTCTTCAATATACGCAAATCTATCAATGTGATAAACCATATTAACAAATTGAAGGAGAAAAACCATATGATCATCTGAATAGATGCAGAGAAAGCTTTCGACAAAATTCAACACCCATTTATGAAAAAAACCCTGCAGAAAGTAGGCATAGAGGGAACTTTCCTCAACATAATAAAGGCCATATATGACGAGCCCACAGCAAACATCATCCTCAATGGTGAAAAACTGAAAGCATTTCCACTAAGATCAGGAACAAGGCAAGGTTGCCCATTCTCACCACTCTTATTCAACATAGTTTTGGAAGTTTTAGCCACAGCAATCAGAGAAGAAAAGGAAATAAAAGGAATCCAAATCGGAAAAGAAGAAGTAAAGCTGTCACTGTTTGCAGATGACATGATACTATACATAGAGAATCCTAAAGATGCTACCAGAAAACTACTAGAGCTAATCAATGAATTTGGTAAAGCAGCAGGATACAAAATTAATGCACAGAAATCTCTGGCATTCCTATATACTAATGATGAAAAATCTGAAAGTGAAATCAAGAAAACACTCCCATTTACCATTGCAACAAAAAGAATAAAATATCTAGGAATAAACCTACCTAAGGAGACGAAAGACCTGTATGCAGAAAATTATAAGACACTGATGAAAGAAATTAAAGATGATACAAATAGATGGAGAGATATACCATGTTCTTGGATGGGAAGAATCAACATTGTGAAAATGACTCTACTACCCAAAGCAATCTACAGATTCAATGCAATCCCTATCAAACTACCAGTGGCATTTTTCACAGAACTAGAACAAAAAATTTCGCAATTTCTATGGAAACACAAAAGACCCCGAATAGCCAAAGCAATCTTGAGAACGAAAAAAGGAGCTGGAGGAATCAGGCTCCCTGACTTCAGACTATACTACAAAGCTACAGTAATCAAGACAGTATGGTACTGGCACAAAAACAGAAAGATAGATCAATGGAACAGGATAGAAAGCCCAGAGATAAACCCATGCACATATGGACACCTTATCTTTGATAAAGTTGGCAGGAATGTACAGTGGAGAAAGGACAGCCTCTTCAATAAATGGTGCTGGGAAAACTGGACAGGTACATGTAAAAGTATGAGATTAGATCACTCCCTAACACCATACACAAAAATAAGCTCAAAATGGATTAAAGACCTAAATGTAAGGCCAGAAACTATCAAACTCTTAGAGGAAAACCTAGGCAGAACACTCTATGACATAAATCACAGCAAGATCCTTTCTGACCCACCTCCTAGAGTAATGGAAATAAAAATAAACAAATGGGATCTAATGAAACTTCAAAGCTTTTGCACAGCAAAGGAAACCATAATCAAGACCAAAAGACTACCCTCAGAATGGGAGAAAATATTTGCAAATGAAGCAACTGACAAAGGATTAATCTGCAAAATTTACAAGCAGCTCATGCAGTTCAATAACAAAAAAACTAACAACCCAATCCAAAAATGGGCAGAAGACCTAAATAGACATTTCTCCAAAGAAGATATACAGAATGCCAACAAACACATGAAGGAATGCTCAACATCATTAATCATTAGAGAAATGCAAATCAAAACTACAATGAGATATCATCTCACACCAGTCAGAATGGCCATCATCAAAAAATCTAGAAACAATAAATGCTGGAGAGGGTGTGGAGAAAAGGGAACACTCTTGCACTGCTGGTGGGAATGTGAATTGGTTCAGCCACTGTGGAGAACAGTGTGGAGGTTCCTTAAAAAACTACAAATAGAATTACCATATGACCCAGCAATCCCACTACTGGGCATATACCCTGAGAAAACCAAAATTCAAAAAGAGTCATGTACCAAAATGTTCATTGCAGCTCTATTTACAATAGCCCAGAGATGGAAACAACCTAAGCGCCCATCATCGGATGAATGGATAAAGAAGATGTAGCACATATATACAATGGAATATTACTCAGCCTTAAAAAGAAATGAAACTGAGCTATTTGTAATGAGATGGATAGACCTAGAGTCTGTCATATAGAGTGAAGTAAGTCAGAAAGAAAAAGACAAATACCGTATGCTAACACATATATATGGAATTTAAGGGAAAAAAAATGTCATGAAGAACCTAGGGGTAAGACAGGAATAAAGACGCAGACCTACTGGAGAACGGACTTGAGGATATGGGGAGGGGGAAGGGTGAGCTTTGACAGGGCGAGAGAGAGTCATGGACATATACACACTAACAAATGTAGTAAGGTAGATAGCTAGGGGGAAGCAGCCGCAAGGCACAGGGATATTAGCTCGGTGCTTTGTGACAGCCTGGAGGGGTGCAATAGCGAGAGTGGGAGGGAGGGAGACGCAAGAGGGAAGCCATATGGGAACATATGTATATGTATAACTGATTCACTTTGTTATAAAGCAGAAACTAACACACCATTGTAAAACAATTATACCCCAATAAAGATGTTTAAAAAAAAAAAAGAACAATCCATATACTTAAAAAAGGTTGTTAGTTCCTTAGCCAAAAGTAGTAATATTAAAATTTCAATTGTAAGCTTATTTAGTTTCTGAAAGCTTTTCTAGACTTGGTAGAGAGACGAGGGGAAATATTTTTAAATAAGCCCGTACTTCTTTTCTTCTTTGCTCCAGAACACATTGTTCTCAACCAGAAACAATGAACCCCCTTCCTCCCAACTGCCTACCCTATATAATGGTCTCTTGTATATTTTCACTCTTGGCCTTTTTTGAATTATGGCAAGTGAAGCTAGTTAATAATAAAGGCACAAGTTAATTCAATCAACATATATTTATTGATTGCCTACCACACGCCCAGCAGTGTCCTCTATGCTCTATAATTCATAATTGAAAGACATCTAGGAAGCCCTGCTGATTAAAGCAGAATGCTTGATAGGTTTGATAGGTTTTAATGCTCACGTGATACCAAAACAACTGATGGAAAGCTAAAACATTAATTTATGAATCACTTACTGATGAACTTTGCTGAGAGACATGGTTATTGTCTGAGGGTTTCAGATTATCAATTTCTCTTTAAGCATATGCTTATTAATAATATACTTAATTTTCCTGGCTTATATAAAATATAGTATATTTCAGATAAGAGCTTTGTTAGACCCATGAACTGCTCTGAAGTTTTAAAAATATAATACCTATGATATGTGTAGAATTGTCTTTCTAACAAAGATTTTTGAAATCAAACAAATGTTTTTTTGTGTATATTCTCTGTGTTACTATATAAAAATAATTAGACTAAATTGTTTTAAACATGATACTTTGTCCTTAAGAATCTCATAGTCTAGAAGAAATATTGCAACAGAGTCATATGTAGGGTCTAAATCGTATAAAATGAAATATAGTAAAAATGCTTTTAAAAATTCCTTAAATCATCCACAAAAGTAACTATATGCATGCTTTCCTGTGAATGTATAACCATGTATAATAATGTGTGTATAAAAAGTATAATTAATATTCTGATATATGGTATCTATTTTAAGTATAATTTTCTATGAGAAAGGTAAGTGTTATAGCTGGATTCACAAATCTTAACTATCCATATGATGTGACTCCAGTTTACATCAAAATTAGTGTGTTACATACGTTAGTGTATCCACTTTTAGCCAAGAGAAGCAGATTTCCAACATTAGGCACTTCCTTGCATTCACATTCAAAGTTGTGACTCTGCAACTCTCCATTAGTTTGAGCAGGACAGCCATTTGTGGAGGCAGTTTTATGATGGCCAAAGAAAGACTATTCCAGTAATCTCCAGACTGTCTAGTTATCTTCTATCTCATGCACAAGACCTTTCTTTAGAAATATGTTTTATATTTCTCTTCTCAATTCCTACCTCCTCTAACCTAGTTCCAAGCCTAGATTACCTCTTGCCTAAATTATTGTGAAAGTTTCCATACTTATTCAATTCATTATACACATTTAGTCACATTAATCATCCTAATGTATAAAAGTACAATTCTGACCATATAACTCATCTGCTTAAAAACTTTCAATGACTCCCCATTTTCTATAGAATTAGATATAAATGTACCTTGGCATTCATGGCCTCCACAAAGACCCTAACTCCCTTTCTAGTTCTAGCTAAATTCACCATTCCCAAACACACCCTATCCTTTTGTTCCACAGTATTCATGCCATTCTTTACCCCTGGAATGCTCTTTTATTTCTATCAAGATTCTACTCATGTTTTAAGGTTCAGCTGAGATATAAATTCTCAAGTTGATGTAATTTTGCCGTGTCTTTAACTCCTATTGCACTTCATTTATTGTACCTCCCTTGTGGCACTTATCATATTTATCTTTGTATTACAGTCATTCATATACCAGTCTTATCTTTCCCTCTAGATCATAGTTCTTGCCCTCCAGGAAATTATGTTTTACCCATGTTTTTATTTCCTGTAGCACCTAAAACAGCACCTAGTACAGAGATGTCTGATAAATATTTGAAGAGAATTCAAATTAGTTACCTTGGAAAGTTATCTATACTTATTTCAATAATGTTCAATTTATCAAAAAGTTTTTGAATTTCTTTTACAATTGCTTTAAGGACCTGTGGGATTCTTATAAGTGCTTTCAGTGGTGACAAATCTTCATCATTTCAGGGAAAATTTGATTTTGGAAAATAGAATTCATTCTGAGACATGTTTAGTGAATAATATGGATGTTCAATCTGAGCTGTTATATTTTCAGTTAAAACAAAGAGAATATGAATGAGACAGAATATCTAGGTGAGTCATGAACTAACAACTCCAAAAGAAAAGCTCCCAAAGTGCTTTCAACAATAGCAACATCACTGTAATGACTTTATAACTTCCAAAGATTTTTATTTTGAAACACAAAGTACTCATTTGGATATGTAAATTCTAATATATTTGTTAAATTAGTCTTGTAGATTCATTTTGCAATTTTCCAAACCAGGGTGTTGAAAAGTGTGTTTGGAACTTAAATATCACTTAAATGATAAGTATATTTTCCAACTCGTTTTAAATACTGTATTTTATAGCTTCTGGTGAGGGAGAAACCTTCTCATCACTCTTGCACCAAAGAAAACGTTCCAAATTTGAGGGAAATATTTATACAGTACTATGATTCAAAAAAGCCTACAAATTTAGCTACTATGCTTGACCATTCTTAAGTTTTAGCAGAAACATAAGGAACTGAAGAATAGATTTAAAGTAAATAATAGAGGGTAGTTGAATATAGCATTTGAGTATCATGTAACTGCTGTCACAGAATTATAAAACAAAAAAATGAAACTTCATCTCTTCCCAAATCACATGGAATTTATAATATTTGTATGTTAAGGTGTTTATAGGAGTCTTCCATTTTCTTGGTTACATACAACTGACTTAATCAAGAAACCACATTTTATATTCTTAAAATGTATAAGATCCATGTTTAAAGAAATTCAATTACCATGTTTATTATGTGTATCATTGTTATGGTTTCATGTTAACTTTTTATTAGTTACTAGTTTATGGGGTGGTTGCAATGCATTTGGTTTAACATGTTTTCTCTAGCAACTTTACATAATGAGTTTTAAAATATCCTCACTAATAGATAGAAGTATGTGCACAAATATTCCAAAATAGTTGGATATCTCTATTCTTTCAAGAGTATATTATGTGATTATTTTAGCAGATTTACCTCCTTCATTGAGACTAGCAGTCAATTTACTTTGCAAACATTGTATCATATACCAAGTATTAGTGGGAGGACAAGAAGTATACTTTTTAAAGAATTTTTCTGTAGAAATTTTCTCTTCACTCTTGTTCACCATTTCAAAAAATCAATTATTCAAACCTTCTCATGACCCTCAAGGATTCTAGTTAATTGTCACTTTACCATAATGGGATTTTAACTTTAATAAAAATTTTCCTTACAACTATTATTTGGAGTTTATATCATTTTTACCCTGTCCCTACCATATTGATGCATTTTGAACTCAAAGTAAAATGGAAGGTCTGGTGGCCAGGGACAGTATTCTTTTACCTGAAATTTGAATAATTGAGGGTATTACTCTACTATTTACTTTGACTGTTTGATCATCACTTCTTATCAGTAAGCATAATACAAATTAATTGGCCATCACTGAATATAATTTATCAAAACCAATAAACGTTTGATTGAATACCACATTCCCACCACCACTACCACTTAGCAAGGCTGATTTGACTTGTCGGTCTCTCAGGAAGCACATGTTTGGAAAGGAAGGAGAGGGCAAAGTGAGAGTCTGGAGTACTCCCTAATTCTTGTGTGTCCCAGGAAAAGGTATGGTTAAGTCCAGACTAACCTGAGCCATAGCTCACAGAAGCACCTTGGTCTCTTTAAACACTCCCCAGAATCCTATGAGAGTGGCATCTATCTCCTTGAGCAGCAATGCTGATGTAATAAGGTGTTATTAGCTATTCACCTTAGTAGTTTCTATGTAAAAAGGGACTTGCAGTTATGTAAGATGAATAAACCTAGAGAGCTAATATACAGTATGATGACTATAGTTAATTATTTAATTATTGTAACATTTATTCCACAGAACACTGCATTTTTATTATAATAATTTTATTGTCCATAGATTTCCAAACCTTCCAAACCGGGTACTTCCAGGCCTGAAAAATGTCTTCAAATTTTTCTTGAATTATTTTCAGAGCAACTGCACTACTTCTTGAATTTTCCCACAAAGGAAAGCCTTTTAAATCTCTTGCTTTCAATAAGGTAACAGCATTGCCCACATGGGAGATATGCTCTGAATGCAGACCTATCTTGACATCTTGTATGAATTCTTTGGTGTTGATCAGCATTCCAATAGTGTCAATGCATACCTTACTGAGATTCCATTTGTTGTTTCCACAGATTTCAGGAAACCTTACTGTGCCTTGGATTACAGGGTGTTCTAGAAAAAGAGCAGTAAGTAATCTTTCATTTAAAGCAGCAAATGAGTTTCCCCCTGTCTCGTTAGTAAGAATGCCATTGAGAAAGTTGTTATGATATTTGTAAAGTTGGCAAAACTGCACTTCAATAAATTAATTAATTCCAAAGGACATATTTCGAGATTATAATATTTATATACACTAAAAAGATAACCTTAAATAAAATGCAGTAACCAGCACATTGTATAATCTTTGAGCAGATTTTTGTAGTTTAAAAAAAATTTTAAAGGTATTTCATAAAATACCATAATTTTTCTACATGTAATAAGCCCAGTTAATTTGATCATAGAATTGAATCATGATTGATATAAACATCTCAAAGTTAAATAATTTACATTACTATTTATTATTTGTGTGTATTTCAGTATTTAGAAGTGATGAGTAACTAATATTTTAACAATACTATTTTCTGGCTTTCTGCTACAACTGTTACGATTCTTAAAATATTAATATAACAGAATTTCATTAAAATGTTTTTGAAAACTTTTTTTTGAGTTTGCTCAAAGAAGCTCATTCAGTTGGTCTGTATAGTACCCATTAATCTGCATTTTAACATGCAGGAGATTTTGATGTAACTTTTCCTTAGAAGGGAAACTATTAAAGGATTTCAAAAGTAAAAAAAAAAAAGACATGAGCAGACTTTTAGAAAGATAGCTCAAGTTATTGTATGGTAGATAGCTTTGGAACAATGGAACTGAATTGAGAGTGCAGAAATAAGTTGTTATATTTATAGTCAATTGATTTTATACAAAGATGTTATGACAATTCATTGCGGAGGAGAAAGATAGTCTGTTCAACAAAGTATAGTGCATAGAATTTAAAAATGGATAAATTGGATCTCAACAAAATTCAAAACTTTAGCACTTCAAAAGACATCATGAAGAAAATGGAAAGACAAGCAACAGCCTAGAAGTAAATACTTACAAATCACTTATCCATTAAAAGACTTGTATCCAGAATATACAAAAAACTCTTACAGAGACAAACAATCTGATCATAAAATGGACAAAAGATATGAACAGATATTTCAACAAAGCAGATACATAAATTTTTAATAAATACATGAGCAGATGCTCAAAATCATACGTCATTCAGGAAATGCCTATTAAAACCAAAATAAGGTATTTCACACTCTCTACAATAACAAATATTGGCAAAGATATGAAGATAAAGGAACAATCATACATTGATGGTAGGAATGTAAAATGGTACAGCCACTTTGGAAAACAGTTTGGTAGTTTCTGAAAACGTCAAGCATAAACTACCATACAACCCAGCAATTCCACACATCAGTATCTGCCAAAGAGAAACAAAAACACTTCTACATGTGGGATTGAATGCATATGTTCAGCAGTTGATGTAACAGCCTTAATAATAGCCCCAAATTGGAAACAACATAAAAGTCCATCAACTTGTAAATGGATAGACAAAGTACAGTATACCCATACAATGTAATAAAATTCAGTAATAAAAAGGAATTAACTAGTGACACATGATGCATCATAGATGAACCTCAAAAAGATTATGCACTGTGACAGAAGCTAGACACAAGAGACCACATATTATATGATTCTATTTATATGAAATGTCCAAAGACAAATACAAATTCATAGACAGGAAATAGATCAGTAGTTGCCTGAGGTTGAGGATTAGGAATATGGAATATCTGGAAATAGACATGAGAGATATATTACAGAGATTACAATGTTCTAAAACTGATGTATGATGATGTTTTCACCACTAAGTGAAGTTACTAAAAATCATTGAACTCTATACTTTAACTCAACATATTCAAAATTTTATTTAAGCATGTAATTAGTATAAAATTTGAGATTTTTACATATTTTTGTTGTACAAAACCTTTGAAATCATGTGTATTTTTCCATTTATAGTCCATGTCAGTTTGAATGTTAACTTTTCATCATACAAACTTGATCTATATGTAAATTTCATGATTTACAGTTGAAAAACTGTTTATATTATGTAAACATAATACTGTAGTAAAGTTGTTTTTATAAACAGATAGCATTAAGAGAATGAAAGACAAACCACAGATAGGGAGAAAATAATTACAAATGGTACAGCTGATAAAGGATCTGTGTCCAGGATACAGAAAGAATTCTCAAAATTCAATAATAAGGGAACATGACATTTTTTTTCTTAGATTACATATATGTGTTAGCATACGGTATTTGTCTTTCTCTTTCTGACTTACTTCACTCTATATGACAGACTCTAGGTCCATTCACCTCACTACAAATAACTCAATTTCGTTTCTTTTTATGGCTGAGTAATACTCCATTGTATATATGGGCCACATCTTCTTTATCCATTCATCCAATGATGGACACTTAGGTTGCTCCCATCTCCGGGCTATTGTAAATAGAACTGCAATAAACATTTTGGTACATGACTCTTTTTGAATTATGGTTCTCAGGGTATATGCACAGTTGTGGGATTGCTGGGTCATATGGTAGTTCCATTTGTAGTTTTTTAGGAACCTCCATACTGATCTCCATAGTGGCTGTACCAATTCACATTCCTACCAGCAGTGCAAGAGTAATCCCTTTTCTCCACACCCTCTCCAGCATTTATAGTTTCTAGATTTTTTGAAGATGGCCATTCTGACTGGTGTGAGATGATATCTCATTGAAGTTTTGATTTGCATTTCTGTAATGATTAATGATGTTGAGCATTCTTTCATGTGTTTGTTGGCAATCTGTATATCTTCTTTGGAGAAATGTCTATTTAGGTCTTCTGCCTATTTTTGGATTGGGTTGTTTGTTTGTTTTTTGTTATTGAGCTGCATGAGCTGCTTGTAAATCTTGGAGATTAATCTTTTGTCAGTTGCTTCATTTTCAAATATTTTCTCCCACTCTGAGGGTTGTCTTTTGGTCTTGTTTATGGTCTCCTTTGCTGTGCCAAAGCTTTGAAGTTTCATGAGGTCCCATTTGTTTATTTTTGTTTTTATTTCCATTTCTCTAGGAGGTGGGTCAAAAAGGATCTTGCTGTTATTTATGTCATAGAGTGTTCTGCCTATGTTTTCCTCTAAGGGTTTTATAGTTTCTGGCCTTACATTTAGGTCTTTAATCCATTTTGAGCTTATTTTTTATTGTGTTAGGGAGTGTTCTAATCTCATACTTTTACATGTACCTGTCCAGTTTTCCCAGCATCACTTATTGAAGAGGCTGTCCTTTCTCCACTGTGCATTCCTGCTTCCTTTATCAAAGATAAGGTGACCATATGTTGGTGGGTTTATCTCTGTGCTTTCTTTCGTGTTCCATTGATCTATATTTCTGTTTTTGTGCCAGTACCATACTGTCTTGATTACTGTAGCTTTGTAGTATAGTCTGAAGTTAGGGGGCCTGATTCCTTCAGCTCCATTTTTCATTCTCAAGATTGCTTTGGCTATTCGGGGTCTTTTGTGTTTCCATACAAATTGTGAAAATTTTTGTTCTACTTTTGTGAAAAATGCCAGTGAACCTAGCGGTAAGATGGGAATAAAGACACAGACTTACTAGAGAATGGACTTGAGGATATGGAGAGGGGGAAAGTTAGGCTGTGACAAAGTGAGAGAGTGGCATGGATATATATACACTCCAAATGTAAAATAGATAGCTAGTGGGAAGCAGCTGCATAGCACAGGGAGAGTAGCTCGGTGCTTTTCAACCACCTGGAGGGGTGAGATAGGGAGGGTGGGAGGGAGGGAGATGCAAGAGGGAAGAGATATATGAACATATGTATATGTATAACTGATTCACTTTGTTATAAAGCAGAAACTAACACACCATTGTAAAGCAATTATACTACAATAAAGATGTTAAATAATAATAATAATAATAAGGGAGCACAACCCAATAAAAAAGTGGGCAAAATATTTGAAAGACACTACACCAAAGCAGATATAGAGATAGCCAATAAGAGCATGTAAAGCTGCTCAACAACATTAGTCATAAGATAAATGTAAATTTAAACCACAATATGATCACCCATTATAATAGCTAAAATTTTTTAATCATACCAAGTTTTGGTAAGGATATGAAGGAATCAAAAATATAATACTATAAAGCTGACAATAACAAATATTGGCAAAAATATGGAGATAAAGGAACAATCAAACGTTGATGGTGGGAATGTGAAATGGTACAACCACTCTGGAAAACAGTTTGGCAGTTTCTTAAAAAGCTAAACATACACCTATCCTATGATCCAGCTATTCTGATAAGTATTTACCCAAGAGGAGTGATAGCACATATCCATACAAAGATTTGTACATGAATGTTTATAGCAGCTTTATTTATAATCGCCTAAAATTAGAAACAAACTTAATGTTCATCAACAGGTGAATGGATAAACAAATTGTTTTTGTTCATATAGGGAAATAGTACTCAACAATTAAAAACATGAACTATTGAGGCACACATCAACATGAACGAATCTCAAAATAATCAGCCTGAATGAAAGAAACCAGATGTAAAAAGGGTGCATACTGTATGCTTCCATCTATATAAAATTATTGAAAATGCAAACAGGAAGCAGATCAGTGGTTGCATGGTAAGGTAAGAAGGCAAAAGGTACAGCAAATTGATTGAAAGGGGGCATTAGGAAACTTTTAAGAATGATGGGTATGTTCGTCCAAGATTGTTTCTTGAGCATATACACATATCAAAACATCAAATTGAACAATTTAAATATGTGTAATTTAGTTTTTGTTAATTATACCTCAATAAAGCTTAAAAAAACAATTCAGTTATTAGAAAACTTAGGTATTTGAATCTTCTTTTTCAACTGTAAATCTTATGAAATTTTCATATAGATCAAGTTTGTATGATGAAAATTTAACTTTCAAACTGACATGTACTATAAATGTAAAATACACATGATTTCAAAGATTTTGTACAGTAAAAATAATATGTAAAATTCTCAATTTTTATACTAATTACATGTTTAAATAAAATTTTGAATACATTGAGTTAAAGTATATTAGTAAAATTAATTTTACCATCAGTTTTTCATTTTTTTAATGTTGCTACTAGAAAATATAAGCCTACGTATGTGTCTCATATTATATTTCTATTGTACTACACAGGTCCACAGTGTGCCAGACATTGTGCTTGATCTTAGGGATACAATGGTGAGAAAAAACAGATGTTTTCCCTGCTCTCATGGAGCTAATGACCTAGATTTAATAAGAAGAGAGGTATTCATGAAATAATTACATAATCAGATATAAAATGACATTGTGAGAAACGCCCATGTTGGTCACTTTCTAGCCTCTTCTGGAAGCACACTTTATATACACAATGGAATATAACTATTGCCTCTGAAAATTCTCTCACCCACTTCCAACGAAAATTTTACCAGTGTCAATGTCCCTCAGTCAAACCCACTAAGAATAAACCAGTAGTTAAATAAGTTGTGTTTATTACTTGTTGCAGCAAAGGAGAACACATACCATGGAGAACCATGACACATCAAAGTAAGAAGATGTTAGAAATAACTTACTGGAGGATTTGGGCTTTGGTTGGGCAATTTAAGGGAGGGTATAAGGAAGTGAGGATTTGCTCTAGATTGGATGCTGTGAGAAAGTGGGAGCAATTCTGTGATAGGGTATTTTGCGTGTGGCATTGCAAACTTGGTTTTGTCTGTTGAGGCAAAATTATGAAGAAGTCTTGTTTTGTTTCATCTTATCATAGTCTCTGAATAACCTTGTTTTAGATTGTAGTCTGTGAAGTTAAACAATGTGTTCAACAAGAGAACAAAATCGCCTGACTGTGAGTGCCAGGCCAGCATGTAATAATATTGTGTTCTAGCTCTGAACATCCGTTTAATTTTGGATGATGGTGGCTGCTTTTTTTTTTTCTATCTCACTAGTATATATCTTGACATCATTATGCACACTGTGTTTAACATTCTATTCATATTACAGTTACTATCCATGCACACCATCCTGAAAAGTCATCTTTGTGAAACTGATTGTTAAATTGATGGTTAGTATCAGTAAGGGTCCAAGCAGGAAAACAGAAAACTCGCCAGAAAAATTTAATATGATAAATTATTTAGACAGGTTTTAGAGGATTTTAAAAAGCAAAAAGGAAACTGTGAAGCTTCAAGAGTGTTAAATTCAGGAAGGTAACTATCACCCCTTGGGCTAGGAAAACAAAGATAAGTTTGTATTTTCAGAAACTACAAAATTAGAGGAGAGGTTTGCTGAGATGGGACTCATTTCTGAGTTTTGTACACTGCCAGCTAATGCTGGTACCTCTGGGGGCACAATGAGGTTGATTCTGGTAGTGTAGAAAAGCAGGAACCAGCTGCGACTATTACCAACAACCAATGTCAGGATGAAGGGTTGTCCCTTGGGTGATACTGATAGGAATAGGAAGCGAAACAGGAAGGACCATCTTCTCTTCTTCAGCCTTCCAGTCTCCTTCTACTGCTCTCTATTGTCAGAATCTCATTCAAAGACATTTGATAAGCAGAAATATACTTTGCAGAGTCCCATGAAAAACATTGTATAGAAGAGTGCATTTGGAACTGAGAAAATGTAGTGTAATTACCAATACAGAAGAAATTAGGGATTTTCATTTGTTTGTTTTCTGTATAATCAGACTGTATGAGTGTATGCTGCCACTTGTGGAATCAAAGTAAGTCTATATAAATTAGGGAATTACTATAGAATTTTAAAAATCTGGTTAGTGTCTTTTTGACTTTTGAAAACTACAAATGGTTCTGATTGTTCTTATTATAACAAACTATTTATGTATGTTAATACTACTCATATTAGGTTGTGGCTCTTCAATAGTAAAAATAATATTAGCATATGTATAGTATTTTATAGTTCAAAGGCATTTTACTTAGATTATCTCATTCTAATCCTTGCAAAAATGTAGAGAGGTAGATAGGGTAGGCGTTTCTATTGAAACTTTATAGATGAAAAAGCTAAATTCAAGATGGTTAAGTTACTTGAAAAGATTGTATATCTAGTAAATGATTGAATTTGGATTAGAACTCAAGTCTTTTATGGCTTGTAGTTCCACTATCTTTAGTATTTTGCCTCATAGTAGCATCAGGAAAGGGGAAAAGATACTGTTTGTTTTCAGCAGAAGTCCTCAGCTTTTTGTTTTTCATTTTGTTTTGTTTTTGAGTAAGAACGCCTTTTTCTTTTTAGATTTCATTGGAGTCTCAACCTGCCTGCAACAAGGTCTGACTAAAAGGAAAGTGGAAGGATGAATGTAGTTAATTATCTGTTTCAGTCAGTTTTGGAAGGATATGGAAGTATAACCTTTTAAGTAAGTCATTGCAAATGGATTCTAATGGCAACTCTATTCTCTTCAGCCCCTGGAATGAAGGGCAAGCCTGGAGAAAAGTCAGTAACGTGAAGATCCGTCCAGTCAGTATGTGTTTCCCAACCTTGCCTGATCATAAGAATCATTGGAGTTTGTACATTGGGGGTAACAGTGACCTGTTAAAAATAAATGTCTGGATACTACCCAAGATATACTGAATCAGAAGCTCTAGAGGAAAACCTGGAAATAGTATTCTTAATAAATGGCCCAGTGATTCTTATGATGAGCCAAGGTTGTGAAACACTGTCCTGGTTCTAGTGGTTGGTGGTACACTGATCAGACTCCATTGTCTAGCAATAACTGAGCCACATTGTGAAAATTAATTCCACCAAACTTTTTTGTTTGTTTGTTTTTGGTTTGTGGTTTTTGGGTTTTTTTTGCGGTACGCGGGCCTCTCCCTGCCGTGGTCTCTCCCTCTGCGGAGCACAGGCTCCGGACGCGCAGGCTCAGCGGCCATGTCTCATGGGCCCAGCCGCTCCGTGGCATGTGGAATCCTCCCGGACTGGGGCACGAACCCGCGTCCCCCGCATCGGCAGGCGGACTCCCAACCACTGCGCCACCAGGGAAGCCCTCCACCAAACTTTTTAAATGACTTTTTTCCCAAAAGGCTACAGGTCGATGAAGCTACATGATTTATTTACAATTTCAATTAAATCCTCTCTAATTTTCTGTCACTTCTATCTATACACTGAGATTTTCTTAAAATATATTCTCATATTGTAACTTTCAGCAGAAAGGAGAACTTAAAAAATACAGATTGGTACTTAGTGATCTACTCACTTAGGTTAATTGCAATATATTTTCAATTCTGCTAATAACGTAATTTCAGGATTTCTAAGAAATCCAGTGAAAGCATGAGAACACCATGTTTTAAACATGTAATACAATTAAAACCACCAAAAATACAATGTGTTCCTCTCAGAAAAAAAGAGCAATACGAGTCACATAAAATAATATTAAACTAAACCTTTGAAACTCTAGTTTTACTCTCTTTAAAAAAATAATGGGAGCTTCCCTGGTGGTGCAGTGGTTGAGAGTCCACCTGCCGATGCAGGGGACACAGGTTCATGCCCCGGTCCGGGAAGATCCCACATGCCACGGAGCGGCTGGGCCCGTGAGCCATGGCCGCTGAGCCTGCGCGTTCAGAGCCTGTGCTCCACAACGGGAGAAGCCACAACAGTGAGAGGCCCGCATACCGCAAAAAAAAAGTAAATAAATATAAAGTAATAATGGGAATGGTGTCAGCAAGATTCTCCTTCCCCACGTGACATCCCAATTCAACAGCAATACACAATTCAGTTCCTTTTGTGAGAAATCAAGACACAAGTTAGAGGCTCCTGCACTCAGGGTAAGTATGAAACTAGCCAAGTTAAACTGGTAAGAAAATTTGAGATACCTTCTCATCATAATCCCCACCCCTGGCACAGAACCATATGATTGGGAGGAAACCCTCAGCTCACGGCTTCTTCCTGAGTAGGGAAAGACATGCACCAACCACCCAATATCCTAACTTTTACAGGTGCTATCTGAAGAACTGGCTTCTATCTCACTTGTCTCAGAGTCCTGATGAGGCATAGCATATACTAAACCTCTGGGAGCTACAGAAACAAAGGAGATAACACACCCAAACTCATTTATAGGGGCTAGCATTATCATGATACCAAAGCCAGAAACACTATAAAAGGGACTTCCCTGGTGGTGCAGTGGTTAGGAATCCACCTGCCAATGCAGGGGACACAGGTTCAAGCCCTGGTCTGGGAAGGTCCCACATGTTGTGGAGCAACTAAGCCCATGCACCACAACTACTGAGCCTGCACTCTAGAGCCTGCAAGCCACAACTAGTGAGGCTGCATGCCACAACTAGTGAGGCCGCATGCCACAACTACTGAAGCCCACATGCCACAACTGCTGAAGCCCGTGTGCCACAACTACTGAAGCCTTTGTGCCTAGAGCCCGTGCTGTGGAACAAGAGAAAGCATCACAATGAGAAGCCCGTGCACCACAACGAAGAGTAGCCCCCACTCGCTGCAACTAGAGAAAGCCCACATGCAGCAAGGAAGACCCAATGTGGCCAAAAATAAATTAATTAATTTATTAATTAAATTTTAAAAACTTAAAAAAACACTATAAGAAAACTACAAACCAATATTCCTGATGAATGTAGATGCAAAAATCCTTGAACATATACTAGAAAACTGAATTCAACAGCATGCTAAAAAGATCATACATCATGACCAAGTTGGATGTATCCCAGTGATGCAAGGATGTTTCAACATGTGAAAATCAATTACTGTAATGCAATATATTAAAATAACATAGGATACTCACATGATCATCTCAATAGATGCAGAAAAAACATTTGATAAAATTCAACACCATTTCATGATAAAAACCCTCAGCAAACTAGGAATAAAAGGATAAGACCTCAATGATATAGCTCATATATGAAGCTCATATATGAAGAGCCAAAAACTAACACCACACTCAATGGGGAAAAATGGAAAGCTTTCCTCTAAGATCAAGAACAAGGCAAGGATGCTCACTCTCACCACTTCTATTCAACATAGTATTGGAAGTCCTAGCCAGAGCAATTAGGCAAGATGAAATAAAATGCATCCAAATTGGAAAGGAAAAAGTAAAATGATCTCCCTTTGCAGATGACATGATCTTATACACAGAAAGCCATAAATAACTCTACAAAAGACCCCGTTAAGACTAATGACTGAATTCAGTAAGGTTGCAGGATACAAAAATCTGCTGTGTTTCTATACACTAACAATGAACTATCTGAAAAAGAAATTGGGGAAATAATCCCATTTGCAATAGCGTCAAAAATAATAAATTACTTAGGAGTAAACTTAACTAAGGAGGTAAAAGATGTACAGGCATGCCTCAGAAATATTTTGGGTTCAGTTCCAGATTACCACAATAAAGCAACTATTGCAATAAAGTGAGTCACACAATTTTTTTGGTTTCCCAGTACATATAAAAGTTATGTTTATGCTATGCTGTAGTCTATTAAGTGTGCACTAGCATTATGTCTAAAAAAAAATGGACATACCTTAATTAAAAACACTTTATTGCTAAAAATAGCTAACCATCAGCTGAGCCTTCAGTGAGTTGTAATCTTTTCGCAATAGTAACAATAAGGATTACTGATCACACTATAAGAAATATAATAATAATGAAAGAGTTTAAAATATTGCGAGAATTACCGAAATGTGACACAGACTTGAAATGGGCAAATGCTGTTGGTAAAATGGCACCAATAGATTTGCTCGAAGCAGGGTTTCTACAAACCATCTATTTGTAAAACAAACAAACAACAACAACAAAAAAAAAACAGTATCCACAAAGTGCAATAAAGTGAAGTGCAGTGAAACGAGATATGCCTGTACACTGAAAACTAAAAAAACATTAATGAAGAAATTAAAGACACAAACAAATGAAAAAACACCCCATGTTCATGGATTAGAAGACTTAATGTTAAAATGTCCATACTACCCAAAATAATCTACAGATTCAGTGCAATCCCTGTCAAAATGTCAATGGCACTTTTTACAGAAGTAGGAAAAAATATTCTAAAATTCATGTGGAACCACAAAGGACTCAGCCAAATCAGTGTTAAAAAGGACAGACTTGAAGGCCTTACACTTCCACTTTTCAAAATATATTACAAAGCTACATTTAGATCTCATCTTAAGTGTCCTTACAACAATAAAATAAAAATAATTGTAAAAAATAATGATAGAAACACTGTTGAGAAATGATCCTTTACATGCTTCTAATTTTTTTTAATTTGAGTGTTTTTTTCTTACTTAGTTTCAAATGAAATAGATTTGTAAATCAATAGTTTAATTTGATAAATAGGAAGGAAACCTTCTGAGTTAAAACCATAAATCTAAACACTAAACTAAACTTGTAAAATGCTCATGAATGCATGATAGTAGTAAGAGAGTATTATTTAGTGGCCATTTGTTTAGCCTACTTTGTTATTAATTTTGGTGTAATTGTCTCATATCTTGAACATGTAAAAGTGAAGCTCTGTAAACTTTTTAAAAACACCTATAACTGTATAGAGATATTTTATATAGATATGTATTTATGTATGTAGTATATGTGTCTCACTATTCAGGGCACAGCTCAAATGTCACCTCTTTTGGGAGAGGTTTTCCTTTATCACTCTATATAAAAACTCCTCTCTAGCCCAAGTTGCTGTTTATCCTACTACTCTATTTAATTTTCTTCTTGCACAAAACATTAACCCAAAGTAGCACATTTATTTGTTTGCTTGTGTTTCTTTTTCCACCACCAGATTTTAAACTCCATGAGAATATGAACCTTGTTTATCTTGGCCACAGTCTGTAGCTTAATAATTATTTTTGTATGAGTTATATTTGTTGCAATAAGCCATATGTCATATGCTGGACCTACACTGCTGACCAGATAGAATCTGAAATTTTTTAAAAGTTAGTCACCTAGGCAGGGTTCATTTAAATATTAAATTTACAAAGATCACTTGAACATGGGATTCATGGATTCATGTATGCATGTGGTCTGTGGTTAATACTGTAGGCTTTTTAGATTTAAAACTATGTCCCACAACTTACTACTTGTGTAACCTTAAGCAAATTATTTAACCACTCTAGACATCAATTCCCAAATCTGTAAAAATCTAGATAATAATATGTACCACTGATGGTTATTTTGGGGTTTAAATGAAATAAATTTGAAAGTGCTCAATAATGGTGTATGTTGTAGTTGAATGTATTTTGTAGGTTTACTAACTATGGTTCTGGGATTAGAGTCCAGCTTATTAAAAAGGATTTTAGTTTATGCTTCAAACTAAGTTGGCACCAAGAGAAGAAAAAATATATTTTCCAAATAGATTAATAGCATTCTCTAATACTTTTGTAAAAATATAAAGCCTGTCAGACCCTCAATCCATAGTTCCAAAATAAGAAAGCAATAGGACAATATCACAAATCAATCCGCCACTGCAGTCATCAGACTGAGTCTCTGAAGAAGTCATAGTAAATGTGCAACAACTAACCATGGAATACAAATAAAAATATAGTGGAAAGACATTTTAAATTCAGATAATGTTACTCTTAAGAAGCATTTCTTCTTTTTTCCATATCTGTTTAGGTGGACCTTTTTAAAGTTACTAACTTGTACGTAGACACATATTTAAAATGTGAAAACTATGTCAGAAAAGAAGATACTGGTCTGGTCTATCAGAGGTTGAAATTTTTCTTATGTAAAATATTTAGAACTTTAAGGAAAATAAATTGGACTTGTGAATATTTATATTTTTAAAAGGTGAATGACCTTGGTCATCTAAATTTCGGATTGGAATTAAGTTTTTCTAAAAAGAATAGATCATTGATAGATGGAATTTGATATAAAATCTTATAATTCTTGTTTTGTAGCTCTTTTTCTTTTTAGAATATTGCCTATAAACAAAATTTTTTAACTAAATTTTTCCCTTCATATTTATGTAAAATCAATACAAGTAAAATCTCAATTCAATGATTATTATTCCATTAAAATTTTCATATAATATGTATGCAAAGATGGATTTTTTTTTTACAACACAAAACCCAGTGGAACAAGTGTACGCTTCATTCTCTACCTATTTAATTACCCTTCTATATTGTGAAAATATGTGACATGCCCTTTCAATGAAGGAAAAGATCTCCTGTCAAGTTATAGTTAATTATCCTTATTCTTTCTACTTCACACACCTCATCTTTCAACTTCTCACTCAAATCAAAGTAATTATTCAAGAAACTTGGAAGATAAAGGTAGTTAAACATATAAATATTTACATGGTACCTCCTGCTTTCTCCTTTTCACCATTTTTAAACAACTCTTTATATCTTGCTTCTTTAAACTGAGAATGCAATAGATTATAATTAATTTTAATAAAATTCCCATATTCATCCATTCATTCAATTATTCATTTAACAGATATTTTTATTTGAAGTTCCTACTCTGTTCCAGGAATTGATGTAAGCATTTGACATATATTAGGAACCATACAGACAAAGATCCTTGCCTTTGTGGAGCTCACTTTGTAGTCAGGGGACATACACGGTAAACAAATAAAATAAGCAAATAAATTGTATTTCAGAAGGTTTTAAGTACTATGTAGAAAAAAGGAAGCAGAGTAGGGATAATTGCAAGGGTTTAGGGGTGAGAGGGACAGACTGCAGTAGTAAATAGTCCTCATTACAGTGAAAGAATATTTACTGCAGTGTGTGTACATGTTTATACTTAACTGTTCCATTACTCAAAAGGTATTTTGCTTTTGCAGTCTCAGCAACACTATTGTGGAATTTCTTTAGAGTTAACTATTATGAAATGTAACGGTTTAAAAAGTATAGTGTATTACTTATATATGAATTATTTGTCCATTATTTAATAATTATATACCAGTCTTTGCTTTGATTTGGAATTCATAGTTATATTCCTTTCCCTTGTGATATTTGAAATATGTTACCCCAGTTTGGTTTCTATAACCCTGTTTAGCATTTATATAATTTCTTTCATGTCCCTCTTCTGTTGATGCAGCTACTGTGTCTCCTCATTGTCTGTGGAATCTAATAAAACTTATTCTAGCATTAGAGCTCGCTATTTCCTGGTTCCACCTTGCCTGTTTAAATATATTTTTCAGTGGAGGTTGTTGTCTCCTTTTGTCACTTGAGAAAATCTTTTGTATTCTCTGGTATCCTCACCTACACTTTCACTTTCTCACTTCCTCTATTATCTCTCTCTAGTCAACTGTTACTCATGCCTCAAGCCTCAACTCACAATCCTCCCCAGTGACCACCTACTAGCTCTCTTTCATCTGAAATTCCATAGCACTTATTGTTTGTACCACACATTTCAGTCTTCAATTCCACTTAGCCTTCAATATCTGTTTATCCAGTCTTCCCAGCAAGCCTCTCTTCTATCACCTATAATACTTAGCAAAGTTCTGAGCCTTTACCTGTAAGCATGTTGAAATGAATGGGTAATGTATTACATTACAGTATTCTCTATCTGAGGACCTTAGATCTGCTATTTTGACTTAATTGATCAGTCAGTTACTGGACAATAATCAATTTGATGATTTTTCAAAAACTGTGCTGATTGTTTCTAAATTTGTTGACTCATACCATTGCTTAAATATACTATAGTTGTGACACAGCTATGGTATTGGGAAAATAGTATGAATTGTATGTAATAGGAATCACAGGAGCTATGTGTATTTTTAACAACACAAAGTGTGTATTTTAAAAAGTATCTTTATAATTCAGATATTTTTATGGTCTAAGAAACAACTAGATTAATCCTTTTTTTTTGTTCAGGAATTAGATGGTCAGAATAGTTACTTGCCAGTTAATTAAGATAGGCTCTCTTTATAAAGGGTTAGCCAAAAATAAGAATTATGAATTTTTAAAAATAAGATTACCAGTCTGATTTATTCAGAGATACTTTAGGTTTTTTATAAAACTCTTTTTACTTATGTATTTATTTATGGCTGTGTGAGTCTTCGTTGCTGCCCACGAGAGTTCAGTAGTTGTGGCTCACGAGATCTAGAGCACAGGCTCAGTAGTTGTGGCACATGGGCTTAGTTGCTCCATAGCACGTGGGATCTTCCAGGACCAGGGCTCGAACCCGAGCCCCCAGCATTGGCAGGTGGATTATTAACCACTGCACCACCAGGGAAGTCCCCAGAGATACTTTAAAGCATCACAGCATCTTTTCCTTTCTGTCTTTTCCCTATTCTAAATTAATGTGTACTCTTTTTTTTCTGACAGTATTGTGTGAAACTGGTAAAACACATCCATCTTCTGTTGAGTGGGTGTCATGTAAAACTTCTTTGAGACTTTAATATATCATGTTTACATGATAAACATTTTAAACTACTTACCTACATATATATTGGTTTGTTTTTTAATTGTAATGGAGTTTAAATTTAAAGACCTTAATTTACAGACATTGTGTATGTCTGTTGAAAGACATTCGTTATCTGGCTCTATATACCCAAAAATTGTTACTTAAGAAGTTGGTTACTAAGCCTATACTTTGTGGTTTACTGTTGAGCTATTAGATAACTCAAATTTCTGTACTTGGTGTCAAGTCTGTTGCAATATATCCAAATTAGTAAAAACTAAGGTCCGTACTAAATCTGATTTTGGTCTTACTCAGAACTTGAAATCTCTTTCGGGCACTGATTCCTCTTTGTTGTTTGTTAATATGGAGTAGGGATCTGGATTTTCTTCTGGTGGTGCTATAGCTCCCAAATGATAATTCTGCAATATATTCTTCTGGATTTTTTAGTTTTATTTGTTTATTTTTCAGTTTTGTTTTTGAATTGGCTGTCTCAATGTCAGCAAAATAAGTTTCAGCTTTTTAGTTTTATTGAGATATAATTGTCATACAGCACTGTTATAAGTTTGAAGTGTGCAGCATGATTTGACATATATATTGTGAAATGATTACCACAGTAAGTTTAGTCAATATCCATCATCTTATATAGATACAAAAAAAAAGAAAATATTTTTTTTTCTTGTGATGACAACTCTTAGGATCTACTCTCTTAACTTTCAAATATACTATATAGCAGTGTTAACTATAGTCATCAGGTTGTACATTACTTTCCAATACTTATTTATCTTATATCTGGAAGTTTGTACCTTTTGACAACCTTCGTCCATGTCCTCCACCCTTTTTTTAGTGTTACAAAAAGTACAAAGGACATTCTATTTAACCCTTATTTTATCTATCAGTGTTTCTTAATTTGCTTATTTAGATTACAATCACTTGATGTTTCAGAGTCAAATTTACTAGAAAACTTGACCAGAGTCTAGCATTTTCTGTATGCAAGTAGCAAATAGTTCATTCTAAGATGATTGATAAAATTAGTTACTTTGATTTCTCCCAAAGTCATATTGGAGCAAATAGTTCCAGACTTTTTAGAATATTTTCTAAGCAAGCATAAATTTTATCATAAACACACATTTAAGCTCAAATATAAAATTATAATTTTAAAGGTTATTTGGGGGAAAATTCACACAAATATGACTTTGCAAAGTACCAGTGTCTTTTGTGTGAAAATTCCATGTGATTTTCGATTGTATGTTTTAGGTTAAAGATTATACATCCATTAGAATGGCTAAATTCAAAATGCTAAGATAGCAATTTCTGATGAGGAGCAACAGGAACCCTCATTTATTGATGGTGGGAATGTAAAATAGTACAACCACTTTGGAAGATAGTCTGGCAGTTTCTTTCAAAGCTAAACATAGTCTTACCATATGATCCATTAGTCACGCTCCTAGGTATTTACCGAACTGATTTGAAATTTTATTTCTACCCAAATCCTTAATGCAAATGCTTATAGCAGCTTTATTCATACTCACAAAAAACTGGAAGCAACAAAGATGTCCTTCAATAAGCAAAGGGATAAACAAACTGGTACGCTGAATAGAATTGGAATACTATTCAGTGATAATAAGGAATGATCAATGAAGTCATGCAAAGACATTGATGAATATTAAACATATATTGCTAAGAGAAGCAGCCAATTTGAAAAGGCTTTACACTGTATGATTCCATTTCCCATTCTTCAGAAGGCTGTAGAGATATGCATAATGCCTGCATTGTATTGCACAATATTTCAGCCTTTCAAGTTAAATTCATTGAAGAGTAGTTCTCAAGTTCTACATTTATCTGCTTTAATCAGTAACACTTATCCACATTATAGATTTAAGTCTTGTTATGAGACAAGTCTCCATTTGAATACTTTATTGTTAAGCATGATAAAGTTATGAATTTCTTCTGACTACCTCTCTAAACTATTTTCCTATTCAAGAAGATGTTTGTATGAAAAGTAATTAAGCCAATCTTTTTATTATTTTACTTACAATTTAATTACAATAGATTGCAAAAGTTGCCACAAATTAAAATCTCCTGGTTACTTGCATAGATCCTCCTTTTGTACACTGGGTAACAATAGATGAATACTGATACTTATTTATTCTGGATAATTTTGAAATTGTCCAGCCTTGACTGGGGAATTGCTAGAGATCTCTTTCTCTGCAGTTCTATGAGCCACATGCCCCTGAATTATGCTCTTAAATCTATGCTAAGCATTATACAAAGAAAAACTAAGTCTTTCAATCTGTGCCCTCTAGTAGCTTATAGTTAAAAGCTAAGCAGATTTTTGGAATATAATAAAAAACTTACACCATTACAAGTACAACACAACAGAGGCTACTAAGCTACAATATTGGAAACAGGAATTAACATTTAAAAAATTTTTTCTCTAAAAGTTTATTTAACATAAGACATAGTAAAACTGGATATGAATTATTGCCTTAATGACATTTATTTTCTATTTTATTTTTCCCAGTTTTATTGAGGCATAATTGGAATATAACTTTGCATTCATCCAAGCATAATACGTACATGTTGAAGCATATGTACAGCATAATGATTTGATATGTATATAGCATGAAATTTTAACCACAATAAGTTTAGTTAACATCAATCACAGGTTAACAATTTACTGGAAAAAATAGAATTTTTTATTACACTTATCAAAAGCAGCTTATTTTAAGACTCCATAGGACTATATGCTTTAGAACTAGATGCATGTGTGAATAGAGATTGGGATGGTTGATGCTTCTAGGTACACAATGTAATATTAACAAAATAATAACAACAGTAGCAGGTAAATGTAGCCAAACATATGGCCTTGTTGACTTTTAACATTTTTAGTACTTATTACTGAAGTTAACAGTGAAAACTGCATATAATGCATATTAATATAAAATTACAGTAGACTTGAAATAAGTTTTTTTCAATTTTACCACAAAAAGCAATAAACTAATGTACATTCTTTTGGAAGTTGTTTTTAGATCTTGATTGGGTGCAGATTTCTCTATTTATGGTTTATGTTATCATGTATGAAATCAGGTTTCAAAATTCATGTGTGATATTATAAAATCACCTAAGAAAAGTCTCTTCTCTCTTTGGGTGACTTAATTTCAGTCATCTGTAAACATTCATGTTAATTCTAAACATTTGCTAGTGTAAGTCTGCATTCCCAAAAGCTTTTCTTCCTGTATTGGTGATGGCATCATTCTACAGATAGATTAGGAAAGGCCAGAATTGAGAAGAAAGCTATCTTTTTATCTTATATATACCACTTTTGAAATATATATAATTGTTCATATTTTCAAAATGGTCACAACCTAATTTGGTTATCAAAACTATTTTAAGAATTATTTTTCTTTTTTTAAGGTAAAGTTTCTAAGTGATTAAAATGCGCTTTGTAATTTGGATTTTTAATATACATGCTATTTAGCTATCATGTTCAAAGTGTCAAGATTCAGAAACTAAATCTTTTTGCTTAGCCACATTACCTACTAGATTCTGGTGTTTCTAAACATGGATCAAGCCCATTTAAAAGCAAGGTTTTCCAAACATATGGTTATTAAAGGGAATCACAGGGGGAAGTGGGAGGGCACAGGGAGAGAAATAAATTAGGAGTTTTGAATTAATATATACACACTACCATATATAAAATAGAAAATCAACAATGACCTACTGTAACTCTACTCAGGGAGCTCTACTCAACATTATGTAATAACCTAAATGGGAAAAGAATTTGAAAAACAATAGATATATGTATATGTATAACTGAATCACTTTGCTGTACACCTGAAGCTAACAAAATATTGTAAATGAAATATACTCCAATATAAAATAAAAATTTAAAAATAATAAAGATAATAAAAAATAAAAATAGATAAAAACAATGACCTACTGTATAGCACAGGGAACTATATTTAATACCTTGTAATAACCTATAATGGAAAAGAATCTGAAAAATAATATATATATATATGTATAACTGAATTACTTTGCTGTACACCTGAAAGTAACACATTTTAAATTAACTATACTTCAATTTCAAAAAATGTTTAAAAATATATATCATCTTTCACTTGCTATCAATTGATTTCAACTCCATGTAAAAAATAGATAAATAAATTTAAAAAACAATAAATGTTTTCAATAAAAAATGCACCAGTCAAATGAATTTGGATTTTTAATCTATTGTGCAAGTCTTCAGAATAGCTCTGTTCTTCATTCTTTCACACTTGAGTAGGTTAGGGACATCCTGGCTGGTAAGACATTGTTTTCCCCTAAATTAGGCCTTTTTCTTTAGAAAATGCTTATGGACTTGTTTTTGTTTTGTTTTAATCTGTTTTCAAAATATCAGCCTTTATGAATAAGTTATTTTTAAATAGCATACTTTAAGGCAAGAAAAGTAGGTCTAAGTTTGGGCAATTTAATGACATTATATTAATGCTGCCATTTAAAGGTATAAATATTTTAAATACAGTTGTAAAAGTTATTATGGACTTTTTTCTTTCACCTGAGTGTTTTAGGATAGTAGTGTGGGTGGCAGGATAATTTCCTGCTGTATAGATATTTTATTACATTAAACTGTCTTGTCTCTCACATGCTGCAAATGAAACATCTTAATTGTTATGATTATATTTGTTTTATACTCATTGCAAAAGCTTTCCCATTCTCAGGTAAGAATCCTGACTGAAAAGTCATACCTTCTGATAAACCTTTTGGAGTTTAATTACATTTTACAAGAATAATTCTCATTTTTAGGTCTGTGTTATACCTTAGTTCAGTAAGATAAAAATATTTTTTAAAAGAGAATGTAAGAACAAAAAAGAACCTGTACAATGCAGTGAAATTAAAGAAAAGAAGAATTTAAGTGGCAAAGGTCTGCTGGGGTTCAAACTTATATTACAGAATCCTCAACCACACATGAGTTTTAGTGACAGCAAATGTAAACTTATAAACAGTAAACCTGTATGCTTATGTATCACGCAGTAGACACCCAGTAATGTTAATTGAGTGTCTGACAAAATTTCCCATCTAGTGGAAGGTTTACCACTGATTTTTCTTCTCACTTAAGGTTATGCAAAAAGTTACTGTCATTTGATGTCTTAAAATTGCTTATTAAATATGGATATGCATAACTTAATATCCATATATGATGCCAAAAATGTACTTAACACTGAAAAATTTAACAGCACTTTCTGCTACTGGTTTAAGATTGTGAGACATATGTAAGGAAAAATTATGTAAGTTTTCCTCAGTGCTGAACTACCTGATTTGCTACTATGCTTACCCCCTTTGTGTCTAATTCTATGATCCTGTATTCTCCTTTCTGTCCTAGTGGCTGCTGTTTTATTAGATCTGAACATTCCAAGATGTCTACAGGTTTATCCTATTGTATCAATAAGAGACTCCTCTCAAATTACATTTTTAAAATTTTTATTGGTGTATAGTTGACTTACAATGTTGTGTTTGTTTCAGGTGTACAGCAAAGTGAATCAGTTATACATATACATATATCCACTCTTTTTTAGATTCTTTTCCCATATAGGCCATTACAGAGTATTGAGTAGAGTTCCCTGTGCTATACAGTAGGTCCCTATTAGTTATCTATTTTATATATAGTAATATGTATATGTCAATCCCAATCTTCCAATTTATCTTCCCCATGCCCATGCTTACACCCTGGTAACCATGTTTGTTTTCTACATCTGTAACTCTATTTTTTTTTGTACATAAGTTCATTTGTATCCTTCGATGTGGGCATCCTATTTTGATTTATTTTTTAACTTTTTCCTAATTTTATTAATTACTAAATTAATAATGGAGAAATATAACCAATGTATAAGAGCTATAGGAAGTAAGCAGCAGAAGTAGTGGCAAAGAGCAGATGACCAAGTGCCATATTGCAGAAGGATCCTGCAGCAGTTTGCCTTTTAGGTCCAGAACTTTGCTTCAGGACTCCCAATATTTAATTTAGTCAACAAAGAAAGTTCCTCAGACAGCACATAATAGCTGGCAGTACCAAATGTGAACCTGAGCAGCCATCACAGGGGGATCTCTAGAAGACGTTCTGAATGGTGATGTGATACTGGCAAGACAGGAAATCAGACTTTCTTCACATGCTAGCTATCATCCAAGTGACATCTGTGTTCCCTGGGAACTGTGACTAAAATATAAATAGTAAAAAAAAAAAAGTTACATCCTCTGTCTTGAATATATGGAAAGGTATAATTTCTAAAATAAGAAAAAAATAGGCAGGATGAGATGTCCTTCACAAAGAAGCTGGGGCAAATTCCAAGCATGCCCAGCTACAGCTGTTTATTGTTTTGTTTTCTAAAATAGCAGGTTATTCCCTCAGGTATATGTGATTCTTCTTTTAAATTAGTCTCCCCCAATAGCACCTTGTACTTTCTTCCTGTTTAGGATAGAGGTAGGTGTGTCGGGGGTGGAGTAGGTGCCAGGGGGATACTAACGTTTATTTGGTCCCTCTATGAACATGTTTTGTTTTATATGGGTTTTCTCTTTTAATCTTTTTAGCAATCCTATGAGGTAGGTAGTATTATTCCCATTTCCAGATAAGGAAACTAAGCCTCAGAGATTAAGTCACTTGCCCACAACTAAGAAGAGACAAAGTTAAGATTAAAATCTAGGACTTTATGATTCCCACTATTTTGCACTAAGGAGTAAAATTACAGCTCACTACTTGTTACCAGATCTAAGCCCCTACTATATGCACATCAAAATCAGAATCTCTGCTGCCTCTGGCTTTTAATTTTTGTTGCTAGAGAAGTTTTGTATACATGTTGAAGTGATGTGAGATTTTGTTGTGTTGTGTTTTGTTTTCAGCAAATTTGCTCTTCTATGTAGAGAGTTACCAACAATTCCTTTATTTTTATATTGAGACTACTGCCTGCTAAGTTTAGAGAAAAAACCCTTATTTGATTCTTTCCAAAGAGGATGAGTCAGTTTCTCCAGGGAATTCTTTAAAAGTATAGTTATCTGCATTCAATGTTTTTAAACTTACCTATGATAATAAGGGTTTTTGCTTTACATCTGCTCATCAGTATAAAGAAGTTTTCTGTTTCTGCCTGATACATTTTGTATGGCGTTCCTGTAGCAGAAGATTGTGATTGAAACTGTATGTGAGACAAGAAAAATGTCAGTTGAACACTGTCAGTTTAAATTCTAGAGTTGGCTGTTGATCTTTTTAAAAGAGTGAAACCAAAAATGACAGTAAGGTCTTATAGGTGGTGGCTTTTGAAGGACATTGAGTCAAGGATTTGGATGACAGTATTCCTAGGACTAAAGATTCAAGATACCCTATGCCCAGACACCTATAGTGTAAAGTTGAAGGATGTTCTTCTCAAGATTAAAGTACAAGTGTCCTTAGGTTTATAAAGAGATTAGTCAGAGTTCTCCAGAGAAACAGAACCAATAAGATGTATGTATGTATATATGTGTATGTATATTTATATAAGGGGAGAGAGAAAGTATATATATCTGTGTGTATATATAGATATAGATAGATAGATAGATAGATAGATATAGATAGAGAGAGAGAGACAGAGACAGAGACAGAGAGAGACAGAGAGAGACAGATTATAAGGGATTGGCTCACACAATTATGGAGGCTTAAGATGTCCCAAGATCTGCAGTCAGCAAGCTAGGGACCTAGGAAAGCCAGAGTGTATTTCCAGCTGAAGTCCAAAGACTTGAGAATCAGGACAGCTGATAGTGCAAGGCTCAGTCTGTAAGCCAGCAGGCTCCAGTCCCAAGAAGTGTTAATGTTTCAGTATGAATCCAAAAGCTAGAAAAGACCAATGTTCTAGCTCAAGCAATCAGGCAGAAGGAGTACCCTCTTACTCAGTGTTTCTATTCTATTCATGTCTTCATTTGATTGGATGAAGCCCACCCAAAGTAGGGAAGGTCATCTGCTTAATTCAATCTACTGATTGAAATGTTAATCTTATCCTGAAACACCATCAAAATACACTCATAATAATGTTTAATCAAATGTCCGGGCACCCTATGGCCCAGTCAAGTTGACACATAAAATTAATCATCACAGGAATATATCTCAGAACTTCAAGGACTAAAAATTATGAGAACTTAAAAGATAAATCTTGGGCTTCCCTGGTGGCGCAGTGGTTGAGAGTCCGCCTGCCAATGCAGGGGACATGGGTTCGTGCCCCGGTCCGGGAGGATCCCACATGCCGCGGAGCGGCTGGGCCCGTGAGCCATGGCCGCTGACCCTGTGCGTCCGGAGCCTGTGCTCCGCAACGGGAGAGGCCACAACAGTGAGAGGCCCGCGTACCACAAAAAAAAAAAAAAAAAAGATCTTTTATCTGATAAGGTGTTAATATTAGGAATATATAAAGAACTCCTACAACTCAACAACAGAAAAACAAATAACATGATTAAAAAATGGGCAAGTGGAGGAGCTTCAAGATGGTGGAAGACTAAGATGCAGAGATCACTTTCCTCCCCACAAATACATCAGAAATATATCTCCATGTGGAAAAACTCCTACAGAACACTTACTGAATGCTGGCAGAAGACCTCAGACCTCCCAAAAGGCAAGAAACTCCCCACGTACCTGGGTAGGACAAAAGAAAAAAGAATAAACAGAGACAAAAGAATAGGGACTGGACCTGCACCAGTGGGAGGGAGCTCTGAAGGAGGAAAGGTTTCCACACACTAGGAAGCCCCTTCGCGGGCGGAGACTGTGGGTGGCAGAGGGGGGAAGCTTGGGAGCCACAGAGGAGACTGCAGCAACAGGGGTGCGGAGGGCAAAGCGGAGAGATTCCCGCACAGAGGATCAGTGCGGACCGGCACTCACCAGCCCAAGAGGCTTGTCTGCTCACCTGCCAAGGGTGGGCCGGGCTGGGAGCTGAGGCTTGGGCTTTGGAGGTCAGATCCCAGGAAGAGGGCTGGGGTTGGCTGTGTGAACAAAGCCTGAAGGGGGCTAGTGGACCACAGCTAACCGGGGGGGAGTCCAGGAAAATATCTGGAGCTACCAAAGAGGCAAGAGACTTTTTCTTGCCTCTTTCTTTCCTGGTGCGGTAGGAGAGGGGATTAAGAGCACCGCTTAAAGGAACTCCAGAGATGGGCGTGAGCCGCGCCTATCAGCACGGACCTCAGAGATGGGCCTGATACTCTAAGGTTGCTACTGCAGCCACCAAAAAGCCTGTGTGCAAGGAAAGGTCACTATCCACACAGCCCTTCCTGGGACCCTGAGTAGCCCGCCACTGCCAGGGTCCTGTGATCCAGGGACAATTTCCCCGGGAGAACACACGGCACGTCTCACGCTGGTGCAAAGTCATGCTGGCCTCTGCCACAACAGACTCACCCTGCATTCCGTACCCCTCCCTCCCCATGGCCTAAGTGAGCAAGAGCACCCAAAGCAGCTGCTTCTTTAACCCCATCTTCTCTGAGACGCCCTCAGGTGACCTGCAAGCAGAGGTGGGTCCAAATCAAAGCGAAACCCCAGGAGCTGTGCAAACAAAGAAGAGAAAGGGAAATTTCTCCCAGCAGCATCATGAGCAGTGGATTAAATATTCACAATGAGCTTGATGTACCCTGCATCTGTGGAATACCTGAATAGACAACGAATCATCCCAAATTGAGGAGGTGGACTTTGGGAGCAATGATATTTTTTTTTCACTTTTTCTTTTTGTGAGGGTGTATGTGTATGCTATTGTGTGTGATTTTGTCTGTATAGCTTTGCTTTTACCATTTGTCCTAGGGTTCTGTCTGTCTGTGTTTTTTTTGTTTGTTTGTTTTTAGTATAGTTTTTAGCACTTGTTATCATTGGTGGATTTGTTTTTAGGTTTGGTTGCTCTCTTCTTTCTCTCTTTTTTTATTACTTAAAAACAATTTTTAATAATTATTTTTATTTTTTATTTTAATAACATTATTTTATTTTATTTAACTTTATTTTATTTTATTTTATTTTATCTTCTTTCTTTCTTTCTTTCTTTCTTTCTTTCTTTCTTTCTTTCTTTC
>NW_021703779.1:70816136-70846360 GCF_005190385.1 Monodon monoceros | reverse complement strand
TTCTTTCTTTCTTTCTTTCTTTCTTTCTTTCTTTCTTTCTTTCTTTCGCTTTTCTCCCTTTTATTCTGAGCTGTGTGAATGATACGCTCTTGGTGCTCCAGCCAGGCATCAGGGCTATGCCTCTGAATTGGGAGAGCCAAGTCAGGGACACTGGGCCACAAGAGACCTCCCAGCTTCATGTAATATCAAATGGCAAAAATCTCCCAGAGATCTCCATCTCAATGATAAGAGACTTGAGATTCAAGCTCCACTCGACAACCAGCAAGCTACAGTGCAGGAAACCCTATGCCAAAAATCAAGCAAGACAGGAACACAACCATACCCATTAGCAGACAGGCTGTCTAAAATCATAATAAGGCCACAGACTCCCCAAAACACACCACCAGATGTGGACCTTCCCACCAGAAAGACAAGATCCAGCCTCATCCACCAGAACACAGAAACCACTTCCCTCCAACAGGAGGCCTACACAGCCCACTAAACCAACATTAGCCACTGGGGACAGGCACCAAAAGCAACAGGAACTACAAAACTGCACCCCATGAAAAGGAGACCCCAAACACAGTAAGTTAAGCAAAATGAGAAGATAGAGAAACACAGAGCAGATGAAGGAGCAAGGCAAAAACCCACCAGACCTAACAAATGAAGAAGAAATAGGCAGTCTACCTGAAAAAGATTTCAGAATAATGATAGTAAAGATTATCCAAAATCTTGGAAATAGAATGGACAAAATGCAAGAAACATTTAACAAGGACCTAGAAGAGCTAAAGAGCAAACAAACAATGATGAACAGCACAATAAATTAAATTAAAAATTCTCTAGAACAGATGAATAGCAGAATAACTGAGGCAGAAGAACAGGTAAGTGACCTGGAAGATAAAAGAGTGGAAATAACTACTGCAAAGCAGAATAAAGAAAAAAGAGTGAAAAGATTGAGTACAGTCTCAGAGACCTCTGGGACACCATTAAATGCAACAACACTCAAATTATAGGGGTCCCAGAAGAAGAAGAGAAAAAGAAAGGGACTGACAAACTATTCAAAGAGATTATAGTTGAAAACTTCCCTAATATGGGAAAGGAAATAGTTAATCAAGTCCTGGAAGCACAGAGAGTCTCACACAATATAAATCCAAGGAGAAACATGCCAAGACACATGTTAATCAAACTATCAAAAATTAAATACAAATAAAACATATTAAAAGCAGCAAGGGAAAAACAACAAATAAAAGGAATCCCCATAAGTTTAACAGCTGATCTTTCAGCAGAAACTCTGCAAGACAGAAGGGAGTGGCAGGACATATTCAAAGTGATGAAAGGGAAAAACCTACAATCAAGATTACCCAGCAAGGATCTCACTCAGATTTCATGGAGAATTTAAAACCTTTATAGACAAGCAAAAGCTAAGAGAATTCAGCACCATCAAACCAGCTTCACAAAAAATGCCAAAGGCACTTCTCTAGGCAGGAAACACAAGAGAAGGAAAGACCTGCAAACACAAACACAAAAGTTAAGAAAATGGTAATAGGAACATACATATTGATAATTACCTTTAATGCAAATGTATTAAATGCTCCAACAAAACACATAGACTGGCTGAATGGATACAAAAACAAGACCCATATATATGCTGTCTACAAGAAACCCACTTCAGACCTAAGGACACATACAGACTGAAAGTGGGTAGATGGAAAAATGTATTCCATTGAAATGGAAATCAAAAGAAAGCTGGAGTAGCAATTCTCATACCAGGTACAAAATAGACTTTAAAACAAAGACTATTACAAGAGACAAAGAAGGACACTACATAATGATAAAGGGATCAATCCAAGAAGAAGACATAGCAATTGTAAACATTTATGCACCCAACATAGGAACACCTCAATACATAAGGCAAATGCTAACAGCCATAAAAGAGGAAATCGACAGTAACACAATCAGAGTAGGGGACTTTAACACCTCACTTTCACCAACGGACAGATCATCCAAAATGAAAATAAATAAAAAAACAAAAGCTTTAAATGATACATTAAAAAAGATGGACTTAGTTGACATTTATAGGACATTCCATCCAAAAACAACAGAATACATATTCTTCTCAAGTGATCATGGAACATTCTCCAGGATAGATCATATCTTGTGTCACAAATCAAGCCTTGGTGAATTTAAGAAAATTGAAATCATATCAGGTATATTATCCAACCACAGTGCTATGAGACAAGATATCAATTACAGAAAAAAATCTGTACAAAATACAAACACATTGAGGCTAAACAATACACTACTAAACAACCAAGAGATCACCGAAGAAATCAGAGAGGAAATCAAAACATACCTAGAAACAATTGACAGTGAAAACACAATGACACCAACCTATAGGATGCAGCAAAAGCAGTTCTGAGAGGGAAGTTTATAGCAATACAATACTACCTCAAGAAACAAAAAAACATCTCAAATAAACAACCTAACCTTACACCTAAAGCAATTAGAGAAAGAAGAACAAAAAAGCCCCAATGTTAGCAGAAGGAAAGAAATCATAAGGATCAGATCAGAAATAAATTAAAAAGAAATGAAGGAAATGATACTAAAGATCAATAAAACTAAAATCTGGCCCTTTGAGAAGATAAACAAAGTTGATAAACCATTAGCCAGACTCATCAAGAAAAAAAGGGAGAAGGCTCAAATTAGTAGAATTAGAAATGAAAATGGAGATGTTACAGCTGACACTGTAGAAATACAAAGGGTCATGAGAGATTTCTAAAAGCAACTGTATGCCAATAAAACGGAAAACCTGGAAGAAATGGACAAATTCTTAGAAATACACAACCTTCCGAGACTGAACCAGGAAGAAATAGAAAATATGAACAGACCAATCACAAGCACTGAAATTGAACCTGTGATTAAAAATCTTCCAACAAACAAAAGCACAGGACCAGATGGCTTCACAGGCTAATTCTATCAAACATTTAGAGAGACCTAAAACCTATCCTTCTCAAACTCTTCCAAAACTGTTCCTTCCCCTTCCTGCTCAACATAATAAAGGCCATATATGACAAACCCACAGCCACCATTGTCCTCAATGTTGAAAACTGGAACCATTTCCACTAAGACCAGGAACAAGATAAGGTTGCCCATTCTCACCACTATTATTCAACATACTTTTGGAAGTTTTAGCCACAGCAATCAAAGAAGAAAAAGAAATAAAAGGAATCCAAATCAGAAAAGATGAAGTAAAGCTGTCACTGTTTGCAGGTGATATGATACTATAACTAGAGAATCCTAAAGATGCTATCAGAAAATTACTAGAGCTAATCAGTGAATTTGGTAAAGTAGCAGGATACAAAATTAATGCACAGAAATCTCTTGCATTCCTATGCACTAATGATGAAAAATCTGAAAGTGAAATTAAGAAAACACTCCCATTTACCAATACAACAAGAAGAATAAAATATCTAGGAGTAAACCTACCTAAGGAGACAAAAGACCTTTATAAGACACTGATGAAAGAAATTGAAGATGATACAAATAGATGGAGAGATATACCATGTTCTTGGATTGGATGAATCAACATTGTGAAAATGACTCTACTACCCAAAGCAATCTACAGATTCAATTCAAACCTTATCAAACTACCACTGGCATTTTTCACAGAACTAGCACAACATAATTTCACAATTTGTTTGGAAACACAAAAGACCCCGAAGAGCCAAAGAAATCTTGATAATTAAAAACGAAGCTGGAAGAATCAGGCTCCCTGACTTCAGACTATACTACAAAGCTACAGTAATCAAGACAGCATGGTACTGGCACAAAAACAGAAATATAGATCATTGGAACAGGATAGAAAACCCAGAGGTAAACCCACGCACATATGGTCACCTTATCTTTGATAAAGGAGGCAAGAATATACAGTGGAGAAAAGACAGCCTCTTCAATAAGTGGTGCTGGGAAAACTGGACAGGAACATGTAAAAGAATGAAATTAGAATATTCCCTAACACCATACACAAAAAGAAACTCAAAATGGATTAAAGACCTAATTGTAACTCCAGACACTATCAAACTCTTAGAGGAAAACATAGGCAGAACACTCTATAACATAAATCACAGCAAGATTCTTTTTGACCCATCTCCTAGAGAAATGGAAATAAAAATAAACAAATGAGACCTAATGAAACTTAAAAACTTTTGCACAGCAAAGGAAACCATAAACAAGACCAAAAGACAACCCGCAGAATGGGAAAAAAATATTTGCAAATGAAGCAACTGACAAAGGATTAATCTCCAAAATTTACAAGCAGCTCATGCAGCTCAATATCAAAAAAACTAACAACCCAATCCAAAAATGGGCAGAAGACCTAAATACACATTTCTCCAAAGAAGATATACAGATTGCCAACAAACACATGAAAGAATGCTCAACATCATGAATCATTAGAGCAATGCAAATCAAAACTACAATGAGATATCTTCTCACACCAGTCAGAGTGCCCATCATCAAAATATCTACAAACAATAAATGCTGGAGAGGGTGTGGAGAAAAGGGAACCCTCTTGCAGTCTTGGTGGGAATGTAGATTGATACAGTCACTATGGAGAACAGTATCCTTAAAAACTAAAAATAGAACTGCTATACGACCCAGCAATCCCACTACTAGGGATTTACCCTGAGAAAACCATAATTTAAAAAAAGAGTCATGTACCACAATATTCATTGCAGCTCTGTTTACAATAGCCAGGACATGAAAGCGACCTAAGTGTCCATTGATACATTAATGGATAAAGAAGATGTGGCACATATATAGAATGGGATATTACTCAGCCAGAAAAAGAAATGAAATTGAGTTACTTGTAGTGAGGTGATGGACATAGAATCTGTCATACAGAGTGAAGTAAGTCATAAAGAGGAAAACAAATACTGTATGCTAACACCTATATATGGAATCTGAAAAAAAAAAAGGAATGGTCATGAAGAACCTAGGGGAAATATGGGAATAAAGACACAGACCTACTAGAGAATGAACTTGAGGATACGGGGAGTGGGTAGTGTAAGCTGAGACAAAGTGAGAGAGTGACATGTACATATATACACTACCAAATGTAAAACAGATAGCTAGTGGGAACCACCCGCATAGCACAGGGAGATCAGCAAGGTGCTTTTTGACTTAGCTGGAGTGAGATATGGAGGATGGGAGGGAGGGCGATGCAAGAGAGAAGAGATATTGGGATATATGTATATGTATAACTGATTCACTTTGTTATAAAACAGAAACTAACACACCATTATAAAGCAATTATACTCCAATAAATATGTTTAAATTAAAAAATGGGCAAAAGACTTCAATAGACATTTGCCAAATAAAATATACAAATGGGTAACAGGTGTATAAAAAATGTTCAACATCACAGGAAAATGCAAATAAAAACCACAATGAAATATCACCTCATACCCATTAGCATGGTAACTATTAAAAAATTAAGCTAACAAGTGTTCGTGAGCCTATGGAGAAAGTAGAACACTTGTACATTGTTGATGGGAATGTAAAGTGGTACAGTCACTATGGAAAGTGCTATGATGGTTCCTCCAAAAATTAAAAATACGATTACCATATGATCCAGACATTCAATTTCTGGGTGTGTACCCCAAAGAGTTAAAAGTAGGGACTCAAACAGATACCTGAACACGGACATTTTTAGTAGCTTTCTTCACAATAGCCAAAATGTGGAAGCAACCCAAATGTCCATCAGCAGAAACATTGATAAACAAATGTGATATATACATGAAAGGGAATATTATTCATTCTTAAAAAGAGAGGAAATTCTGACACATGCTATAACATGAGTGAACCTTGAGGAAATTATGCTAAGTGAAATAAAGCAGCTACAAAAAGACCAATACTGTATTGTTCCACTTTGATAAGCTATCTGGAGTATTCAAACTCATTTAAACAGAAAGTAGAATGCTGGTTGCCAGGTGGCTGGAGAGATGAGGAAATGGGAGTTGTTGTTTAATGGCTATGAAAAACTTTGGAGATTGGTTGCACAACAATGTGAATGTATTTACGACTACTGAATCGTACACTTAAAAATAGTTAAAGTGGTACATCTTATATTAGTGTGTTTGATCACAATTTGGAAAAAAATAGTTAAATTAAATTTCCACCCAGAAGTCACAAAATAGTATTCTTTATGAGGACCCCATATTCAATCTCTTATAGATAAGAAGACATTTTCACTGGACATGGGTACTGTATCAATAAGTAAGTTGAATGGAGTAATCTATCTGTAAAGCATACATTGTTTTAAATCATACAGTTTAAATAGGTAATGCATTGATAATCATAGAAAATGTATTTCACATGATTTAAAATATCATTGTTTACAAAAAAGATATCTAACATATGTTTAGCACATTTCTGGTCACTAAGGATATACAAATTAAAAAAAAATAATAAATAAAAAAGAAAAGCATTTCTCAGAAAAATAAGGCCAATAAGCATATAAAAATGCTTGGTCTTTCTTAAAGAAATATAAATCAAAAGAGCACGATACCATGTTTCACTAAACTAGCAAAAATTATAAAGTTGGATAATACCTAGCATTGATAAAGATATAGGAAAATAAGGACTATCATACATTTCAGCCTTTGTCCAGGCAATTTCTCTATGTTTACAAAAAAAGAAAATTAAATGCACATACTCTTTGGCCAACCAATTCCATTTTGTGGTATAAGACCTAAAATTAAGTCCCCATATTATATGTGTCTTGATATCTGGGGAAAGCCGAGTGGGTCTTGAATGATGGCCCAATCACAAGTTCCCCTTACCATCGTGTTCCTGAAGATAAAGTACCATATTCAAACAACTCTCCTTAGCATGGGGACCAGGCACAGTGGCTGCTTATCCCTGAATAGCAAGCTACAGTTCCCTGCTAGCCCACAGAATGATTCAAACAAGTCAATCACATTCTCCTGTGGGAAACAGAGATTTCACCATGCCTAGGGGTTACACCACAGCCTCTGCTTGTTCATTCTGTTTCCAAGTAGAATTATCCTATGGCCCTGCATGGCATACAGTGTTCTCCTCTTATAGGCTGTGAGTATGTGTGACTAATACACTACTGTTGATTTCATCTGTCTAGTGTTGAGAATCAGTTGTTTATCAATCCCTATAACTTTAAGCAGGAATCCCTTCCTTGTCAACTGGAAGAAGTGGAGGTGATAAAAACATATGGCTTGGAATTTCCTATTATATATAATTGCAAATATAAAGCAAGATATAGGTACCAGAATGTCCATTTCAGCATTGATTTTAATAGCAATAACCTGAAAACCACCTAAATGTTCGCCATTAGATAACTAAATTAGATAATATAATTAGAAAATATTAGATAACAATTACATAAATTGTATAGTGTCCATATGATGGAGCACAATGTAGAAGTTAAAAAGACTGAAGTATATCCGTATGTGATGATATAGAAAGATCTTCAAGATATACGAAGTGAAAAAAATTAAGTTATAGTATCATCAATTTTTTTCTAAGTGTATATGCATTTTTATCCTGGAAATTTACCCAGGAAACTACTGACAGCGGTTGCCTTTGGTGTCAGGATTAGCAGTTTGTAACTAAGGAAGGAGAGAGACTGTAGCTCATTTTATACCTTTCTAATTGTTTGGCTTTTTTTTAATCAAGTGCATATTTATTTTTACAATGAAAATAAAAGTAAAAAGGCATGATACCTGCTATTAAGCAGCACATTGTCTAGTGGAAAAATGAACAAGCTTTCACAAAACAAGTTTGAAATCTCAACACCATGGGTTAATATCTGGACTGATTATTGGGATAAGGCAGAGTAGTGCACAGCATACGGAAAGCTGAGGGAGTAAGGTGAAGGAAGTAATAATTGAGCTAGAAATTTTTTAATAGTTCTCACTTCAAAAGGGTTACTCCTACGTACAAATATATAATTCAATTCCACATTTAACTAAGATACATACTTAAAAGAGGAAACTCTGCTCCCCAATATCAGACTTTTGTCACTTAATTTTATTTTTAAGAGAAAAATAAAAGAACTAAATTCCTGAAGTGTCCTAGAGGCTGGTGAAGAGGCCAGAAGGTTTTTTTCTATTGTGTTACAATATAATCCAGGTGAAATCAAAACAATTGTCTTGTCACATGGGCCAAACCTCAGCTTTCACCTGGATTTCCAGGGTTACTGGAATGTTACTCTGCACAAAATCAGCAAGATAATTGACTAATATGTCTCCCTCACTTAAGTAAGCAGTTATGGCTGAGGGTTGTCTTGTAAAGTGAAAGTGGCTTTATATATATATTTTTAAACATCTTTATTGGGGTATAATTGCTTTACAATGGTGTGTTAGTTTCCACTTTATAACAAAGTGAATCAGTTATACATATACATATGTTCCCATATCTCTTCCCTCTTGCATCTCCCTCCCTCCCAACCCTCCCTATCCCACCCCTCCTTGCGGTCACAAAGCACCGAGCTGACCTCCCTGTGCTATGCAGCTGCTTCCCACTAGCTATCTACCTTACGTTTGGTAGTGTATACATGTCCATGCCTCTCTCTTGCTTTGTCACAGCTCACCCTTCCCCCTCCCCATATCCTCAAGTCCGTTCTCTAGTAGGTCTGTGTCTTTATTCTTGTCTTACCCCTAGGTTCTAGATTTCAATAGAGAGACAAAACTGATTTCAACTTCAGGCTCCTCGGGGAAGAATTCACCTTCTTCTTTAAGTGCCCACATTTTATTTCTTCAGTAAATGAGTATTCAGTTTTAATGTTAATTGACTTTTATTACCTTATTTATTTTCTTAGTTAAAATATGCTCTTAGGAGCTTTAAAAATAACTGCCCTTTCCCCCATAAGCTTCTACTTATCAGGTGTTGTCATAAGTTGCCTTCAGCATTGCTAATGCAGGACATTTCCAACAAATCAAATCAGCTTTTATTTAGTTCAATTTAAGGGATGAATCAGCTTTGGATGTCCTCTAAATGAATTACAAATTAATTGGCTCAGTGTGTTCAGTGTTCTGTTCATTATTCCTTCCAATTGACGATAATGTAGGCTAACTTATAGTGGAGAATTTGGTTCAATGGAAAAATATGGGAATATTTATGCTGCCTGTTATGAATTATTTGAATCTACCTAGAACCTTACTACCATTTATTTTGCTCTTTGTTTTGCTTTGAGAATTTTAGCTCCACAACTATTGTACAATCAATATAGGAGGGACATGTAATGAGATTTTTATGTTATAAATATTATAACTTGAGGGTTATTTCACTTGATTAAAAAAGAAACCTGGATGACATGTTTTGATTCTTTTATTGGAAACATGTAATTTAGTACCAGTACTTGTAATAACTG
Source organism: Monodon monoceros (assembly GCF_005190385.1). Classification (NCBI taxonomy): domain Eukaryota; kingdom Metazoa; phylum Chordata; class Mammalia; order Artiodactyla; family Monodontidae; genus Monodon; species Monodon monoceros. The sequence continues at coordinate 70,836,975 of NW_021703779.1, read as the reverse complement.
TTACTCATCAGGTTTTTTTTTTTTTAACTTGGGGGAGAACAGATCTAGCTGGAAAGGAAATTGATTGACACACACTCAAAGAAAAACTGTACTATATGTCTTATGAAAAGACACATGCTAATTGTACAATCTAACTTCACTTTCTTGGTGGTAAACTGAGAATTCATATATTGTTTTTCCTCCTGATAGCTAACATTTCTTTTCAAAAGATTGTAACTTTAAGGCAAATTTGCACCTGTTGTTTAGTATTGTATCAGTTTTAGTTATGATAACTCTTTTATTTGAGTCATGGTTTATATGTTGTGTACATTATTTTCTGTTGTTACCTGTATCTAATTTAGGAGAGGGTTCCATTTTAAATTTCAGTTAGGAAGGAAACATTGAAAGCAGTTTATGTCTAGGAAGGCTTTGAAGTCTAACCTCTCTGTGGGGCCAGATCATTTATTCTTAGGTAGAAGGCAGCAACAGAACCTCACATCTCATGCCATAATGATTTGCCACTTTTGTCCTCAATTCATTCAGTCTCACAGGCTTTTTCTCTCTCTCACTCTCGCTGTCACCACATTCTTTCATCACAAACACACACATACTGGGTTTTGCAGCATATAGATAGATAGATAGATAGATAGATAGATAGATAGATAGATATAGATATTCAGTTTTCAGATTTTATTTAAAATTTTGGTCATAAAGGTTCCTATTAAATTGTTTAAACAATATTTAACTTAGGAAGTGAAAATCTTCTGTTTTCCCTATATACAGTTGGTTATTATATATTCTTGCAGAATTTCTTCCACGTGTCAGCATTTTTCTTTTGTTTTCCTTTTTATTTTTTTAACATCTAATTGCTTTACAATGGTGTGTTAGTTTCTGCTGTAAAACAAAATGAATCAGCTATATGTATACATATATCCCCTCAACAGCATACATATATATATATTTTTTTTAATAAATTTATTTATTTATTGACTGCATTGGGTCTTCGTTGCTGTGCACGGGCTTTCTCTAGTTGCCGTGAGCGGGGGCTACTCTTTGTTGCGGTTGAGGTGTGCGGGCTTCTCATTATGGTGGCTTCTTTTGTTGCGGAGCACAGGCTCTAGGTACGGGGGCTGCAGTAGTTGTGTCATGCGGGCTCAATATTTGTGGCTCACAGGTTTAGTTGCTCCACGGCATGTGAGATCCTCCTGGACCAGGGCTCGAACCCATGTCCCCTGCATTGGCAGGCAGATTCTTAACCACTGCACCAGCAGGGAAGTCCCTATATTTTTAACTAAAGTTAATTTTCAGATTTTTTTTACCACCCCTTGAGTTACTTGGAGACACCATAGGGATAAAGCTACTAGAAAATAATCAGATATATTTCTACTTCTAGCTCTGCTATGGTCTCTCTGTGCCCTGTTGAATAAGTCCTTTGACCTTTCTTTTCATGACTCCTTATTCACAAATAGAGGTCATTATCCTATCATGCTTCTAATTTATTTCCTAGGGATGCCTCCAGAATTCGTTGAATTCAAACAATATATAAAGTCCATAGTTTATTGGTTCAAAAAAACCCTAAGAGTAAAAAAGATGGGCTTATTCTGAAACTTTCTGAAGCCATAAATATGATTGCTCTTTTAAAACAACATTATCTTATTACATTTATCTTATTTAGTCTTTTAATTTATCATAACATTAGTAGGAGCCTATCTGTGGTAAATCTAGATTAATTTATCAAAAGACAACACTGTGACATGATCCTGACTCTGGTATATTTTTAAATATATGTAGTGTGAATGTGAATATACGTATTATAGAAAAAAGTTTGAAAGAACATATATTAGAATTAACAAGTGTAATTTCCAGGATTGTTAGTGATTTAAATTCTCTTCTTTTTAAATATATCTGTATTTTCTACAATTAATATGTATTATTTATGTGACTACAACCATTTTTATCAACATTGCTTAATTGTTATCAGGTAAATTCTTTACTCATTTTATTCTAGCACACTTTCATGTCATAGTAATAAATACCATGATAATGCCCATTTCAGGAAGGGGGAACACAGAGTAAGAATTGTGAAATTAATTTATTTGTTGAAAGTAACCTAGCACATATCACTCTGATGATTTAATATTTTTCCTTTGAGTATTCTAATTTTTTTAAATGTTTTTTACAGCTACAAGACCGCACTCAGTTCAGTGACCAAGACTTAGCCACCCTTAAGAAGTACTGGGACAATGGCATGACCAGCCTTGGCTCTGTTTGTAGAGAGAAAATTGAAGCAGTGGCAACTGAATTGAGTGTTGACTGTGAAATAGTTCGGGTAAGGTATTTTCAATAATTTTCATGTTGTGGTTGAAGAGTGTCATAAATGAAAGCCTTAAAAAGTTGTATAGTTTGCGTTTCTCTAATTAGTGATGTTGAGCATCTTTTCATGTGCTTTTTGGCCATCTGTATGTCTTCTTTGGAGAAATGTTTATTTAGAGATTCTGCCCATTTTTTGGTTGGGTTGTTTTTTTCATATTGAGCTGCATGAGCTGTTCATATATTTTTGAGATTAATCCCTTGTCAGTCGCTTCATTTGCAAATATTTTCTCCCATTCTGAGGGTTGTGTTTTCATTTTGTTTATGGTTTCCTTTGCTGTGAAAAACCTTTAAAGTTTTGTTAGGTCCCATTTGTTTATTTTTGTTTTTATTTCCATTTCTCTAGGAGATAGGTCAAAAAAGATATTGCTGTGATTTATGTCAAAAAGTGTTCTGCCTATGTTTTCCTCTAAGAGTTTTACAGTGTCTGGCCTTATATTTAGGTCTTTAATCCATTTAGAGTTTATTTTTGTGTATGGTGTTAGGGAGGGTTCTATTTTCATTCTTTTACATGTAGCTGTCCTGTTGTCCCAGCACTACTTATTGAAGAGATTGTCTTTTCTCCATTGTATATTCTTGCCTCCTTAGTCATAGATTAGTTGACCATAGGTGAGTGGATTTATCTCTGGACTTTCTGTCTTGTTTCATTGATTTATGTATCTGTTTTTGTGTCAGTACCATACTGTTTTGATTACTGTTTTGATTATGGTAGCTTTGTAGTATAGTCTGAAGTCAGCCTGATTCCTTCAGCTCCATTCTTCTTTCTCAAGATCCCTTTGGCTATCTGGGGTCTTCTGTTTTTCCATACAAATTCTAAAATTTTTTGCTCTAGTTCTCTGAAAAATGCCTCACACTGGTCAGAATGGCCACCATCAAAAAATCTACAAACAATAAATACTGGAGAGAGTGTAGAGAAAATGGGACCCTCCTACACTGTTAGTGGGAATGTAAATTGGTACAACCATTATGGAGAACAGTATGGAGGTTTCTTAAAAATCTATATATAGAGCTACCATATGATCCAGCAATCCCACTCCTGGGCATATATCCAGAGAAAACCAAAATTCAAAAAGATACATACACCCCAATGTTCACTGAAGCACTATTTACAGTAGCCAAGGCATGGAAGCAACCTAAAAGTCCATCAACGGAGGAATGGATAAAGAAGTTGTGGTACATATATACAATGGAATATTACTCAGCCATAAAAAGAGAATGAAATAATGCCATTTGCAGCAACATGAATGGACCTAGAGATTATCATACTAAATGAAGTAAGTCAGACAGAGAAAGACAAATAGCATATGATATCACTTATATGTGGAATCTAATTTTAAAAATGATACAAATGGACTTATATACAAAAGAGAAACAGACTCACAGATCTTGAAATCAAACTTATGGTTACCAAAGGGAAAATGTGGCAGGAAATGATAAATTAGGAGATTGGGATTAACATATACACACTACTATATATAAAATTGGTAATAAAAAGGACCTACTCTGTAACACAGGGAACTTTACTCAATACTCTGTAATAATCTCTATGGGAAAAGAATCTGAAAAAGAATGGATATATGTATAACTGATTCATTTTGCTGTATACCTGAAACTAACACAACATTGTTAATCAACTATACTTCAATAAAAATTAATTTAAGAAATTGTATGAGGTGCTTTAAACAATGCCATCAATAAAGTGAAAAAGATAACCCACAGAATGGGAGGAAATATGTTCAAATCAAATATCTGATAAGGATCTTATCCAGAATATGTAAAGAACTCTTACATATCAATAATAAAAAGGCAAATAGTGTAATTTAAAAATGGGCCATAGATTAGAATAGTCATTTTTCCAAAGAAGATGTACAAGTGGCCAATAAATACACTAAAATGTGTTCGACATCATTTGTCATTATGGAAATCAAAACCACAATGAGATACCTCTTAACACCCACTATGATGGCTATAATAAGAAAGACAGGTAATAAGTGTTGGCCAGGATGTGGAGCAATTGGAACCATTATACACTTCTGGTGAAAATATAAAATGTTTTAACCACTTTGGAAAACAGTCCTCCAAATTTTTAACATAGAGTTACCATATGACAGTAATTCCATTCTTAGGTATACACTCAAAAGAAATGAAAAGTATGTCCACTCAAAAACTTATACATGGAGATGCAGAATCTCTCGTATGGAGGGCCAACTATGGGACTTGAGTATCTGTGGATTTTGGTATCCCCGATGGGTCTTGGAACCCCCCCAAGGCTACTTCCTGACTGTAGAGTCACATAACTAAGTTGTTGCAAACATACTTAAAATGTTTCCAATAATTGCATCAAGCAAAAAAATAAAAAGGTATTTCCTTTAGTGTTTACATCTACATTGATAACATCAATTCACCATTCTTTTTTTGTTATTCAGACCAGAGCAGCTTGTTTCTTTATTGCAGATAATACAGTTTGCTCAGAGCTTTGTGACCTCCTAGAGGTGTGGGATAGGGAGGATGGGAGGGAGGGAGATACAAGAGGGAAGAGATATGGGAACATATGTATAAGTGATTCACTTTGTTATAAAGCAGAAACTAACACACCATTGTAAAGCAATTATACTCCAATAAAGATGTAAAAAAAATGTGCTTGAAGAGAGAGGTGTAGAATTATGCAACATCATTTCAACATATATGACTACAGAACACTTTTTTCAAAAGACTGACATTGCACAGGGACATCAGTTAAGGGGTCATTGCTTTAAGTGTCTTCACATTTGTGACATTTTATTTTTCCTTTGCAATAGTCCTATGAGGTATAGAAGAACAAGGTCATACCTTTCAGATAAAAATTTGCTAATAAATAATTAAAACTAACTGATATATCAAGTATTAATCGAATATATAGGATGTCATTTACTATTCTAGTCACCATAGGGCTAGAATGAAAATGTAAATCTTAGTTCTTGCTCTACTTGAAGAGATAAGTCATACAAGAGGAAAACAACCATGAAATGGTACTTTCTTTTTATCCAACAATATTTTTATACAAGTTTTAGTACATAATGGCATCTGATGTTGCCTGATTACTGAAAATAAGACTCATGGATGGTAAATTATTCACTTAAGTTATAAGCAGGTCAGTTCTGGACCTTACATTACCACTTGAGCTTTGTGAATTCCAAAAGAAAATCACTAACTGGTATAATGTCTATCATATAAAGTAAACAAAGGATAACTAGATCCCCCAATAATTAGTCAGCAATATCAGTGCACCAGCACTGGGGTATTGTTGAATCCAACCTTGTGATCTTCTAAAAATGACCATTCAAAAGTTCCTGGGAAATCATCAAACTCCTTTAGAAGGATTTAGCTAGAACTCTCTGTGTTTCTATAATAATATTTTATTGATCAAGATTGACAAAGTAGAACATTACCCTTTGTTTCCAAAGAGAGACACAAGGCCCTTGGCTTTGTTATTTAAGAAGTGTGTCCTCACCAAATGAACCTACCTACGAAACAGAAATAGACTCACAGACATAGAGAACAGACCTGTGGTTGCCAATGGTGGAGGGTGGGGGAGGGATGGAGTGGGAGTTTGGGGTTAGCAGATGCAAGCTATTATATACAGAAGAGATAAACAACAAGGTCTTACTTTATTGCACAGGGAACTGTATTCAATATCCTGTGATAAACCATAGTGGAAAAGAATATAAAAAAGAATATGTATGTATATATATATATATATATATATATATATATATATATATCTGAATCACTTTACTGTACAGCAGAAATTAACACAACATTGTAAATCAACTATACTTCAATTTAAAAAAAAAGAAGTGTGCCCTGTAAAATTAACATTATCTTTAGTCTTAATGAAAGATTATTACAAGGGCTTCTAACAATGGGAAACTTACACTACAAAATTTGGCCAGCATGTAATAATGAGAGATATTCTTCTGTCATATAATTTTTAAAAGACAGTATATTTGCTTTGTTTGGAGGTTTTTGGCATTCTCCACTAATGGCCTCTCTACTACATGTTACATTATTAACATTAACTTGTTTGGAAAGTTGGCAAAAAGTTGCTATATCATATTACTTCAAGTGGTTCTATGGTACTACAAACATAAACTAGGGACCAAAGAAACAATAAAAATATTCATCTATGTTAAGAGACTGATTATTCATAATGGTCAGAAATTCTGAATTCTACATATAATACAAGGTGGAATTTCAATTAACGCTTTAGTATTATGGTGACAGCGTTCACAGCTCAACCAGTAACTAATGGGATAACTTTGGGTGTCACTCTCTAAAATTCAGTGTTCACAGCTGTTTAAAAAAAGAGAGAGAGAGAGAGAGAGAGAGAGAGAGAGAGAGAACAAATTACCTGCTTCACTGGAGTGAAAGAAATGAGAACTGAATATGTTCTAAGGATCACTGGTCCCTTCAGGGAGCCAGTTCCAAATTACTTAGGAAAACACTTAATACTACACTTAATACTATACCTTTCCCATGCCCCAAGGAGATTAGTATAAGTATCAACATACTCCAAGGCTCTGTGAAGTTCTGCTGTAATAAAATTTATTAACTTTCCATAACCAAGTGTTTCTCCAGTCTACTTGTTCCCAAAACAATTCTGCTTTTTCCTGTTGGTACCCCCAAGAATCAGTGCTACCCAGAACACACTTGAGGGTGATGCCTCATGAAAACAAAAAGATGAATTTTAATGACCTCCAGGAATAAAAGTTTTGAACTTGATGATGTATTATTTCTGACTATAAGTAACACACACAATAAGACACCCTTGCCACCCTTGCTGGAGATAGCTGCAGAGTTCCAGTACCGATAATGTAACAGTGATGAGTTTGTACGGAGAGCAAATTGGATGCATCTTGTGACGCTACCTATACAGAATGAGGTAAAGCTATCTTGAGTGTGAACATTGATTCATCTTTTTTAGGAAAAATTGATTTGACTTTGAAGAAAAGTTTATCAATTTCAAGATTATATCTATTCAAATTAAATAAAACTGCCAATTCTTGTGTCAGCTTACCATCATTAACATGAAAATCAAAAAGGCATACTATAAATTGAAAAGAAACTCTAAGCTTATGAATATCAACAAAGTATCCTTCAAATTTTTCTTGTAATTTTTGAAATCCTTGTATATAGAACTGGTGACTACTCCTACAATCTGCACATTGATTCATGTTAGAAAAGTGTATAAAATAATCATTTTTATTGATATGAAGTTTTAATCTTAGCAAAAATTATCACACTTGTCTGGGTAGTTCACAAATAAGCTCCTCCTTTCATTGAATCTTCAAGTATAACTTGATCTTATGCAGTGTGATCTCAGTGAAAAAAGTAGAAATCACATTGCCAGTTTTGTCTTTTATTAGTGAATATTCGGTAAACATTACTACTGTGGACTTATTGTTTGTGTCACTTCCAAATTCAGATGTTGAAACTCTAATCCACAATATGATGATATTTGGAGGTGGGGCCTTTGTAAGGTAATTAGGTTATATTAGTTCCTGAGAGTGAGGACCTCAAGATGCGATTAATGCCATAATGAAAAGAGCCACATCTCTCTTTCTCTCTCTTGGCCCTGTGAGGACACACGGAGAAGTTGGCTGTCTACAAGCCAGGAAGTGGACTCTCACCAGACATCAGGTCTACTGGTGCCTTGATCTAGACAAATATTTGTTGTTTAAAGAAAACTTATACATGGATGTACACAACAGCATTATTCATAATAGCAAAAAAGTAGGAAAAAATGTTCATCAAGTGAATGAATAGACAAAATGTGATATATGCATATAGTGGAATATTATAGAGCCATATAAAGGAATGAAATACTGAAACATGCTACAAAATAGATGAATCTTGAAAACATTATGCCAAGTGAAAGAAGCCAGTCACAAAAGACTGCATATTTTATAGTTCCATTTATATGAAATGTCCAGAATAGGCACATCTATAGAGACAGAGGGTGGATTAGTGGCTGCCAGGGGCTGGTGGGAGGGAGGAATGAGGAGTGACTGCTAATGGGTATAGGGTTTGTTTTTGGCATGATGAAAATGTTCTGGAATTAGCTAGTGGTAATTGTTGCACAACTCTGTGAATATGTTAAAAATATTTTCACTGTACACATTAAATGAGTGAGTTGTATGGCATGTTAAATATATCTCGATAACACTGTTTTTAAAATTGCATGAAATATCTGCCCTCTTAGCACAGCTGGCAGCACATAAGTCTCATAAAATTGCATGAGGTGATCTGAAATACAGTACTCCCCCCTTACCTGTGGTTTTGCTTTCTGCAATTTCAGTTACCTGTGCTCAACTGCAGTCTGAAAATATTAAATGGAAAATTCCAGAAATAAACAATTCATAAGTTTTCATTTGTGCTCTGTTTGGAGTAGCATGATAGATCTTGTGTCCTCCTGCTCCATCCTAGGATGTGAATCATCCATTTCTCCAGTGTATTTATGCTGTATATGCTACCCACCCATTAGTCACTTAGTAGCCATCTAAGTTATCAGATTGACTGTCATGGTATCTCAGTGCTTGTGTTCAAGTAACCCTTATTTTACTTAATAATTGCCCCAAATCTCAAGGGTAGTGATGCTGGCAACTTGGATATTCTCTTACTGTGCCTAGTTTATAAATTAAACTTTATTGTAGGTGTGTGTATAGAAAAAAAAAAACGTAGTATATATAGCGTTCGACACTATCCCTGGTTTCAGGCATTCACTCAGATAATGGGGGAGTACTGTACATCTCACATATTATATAATGAATGATAGATTGAAAAATTATATTGATCAGTCATGGGAACTGTAGTTTACATTCCATTTAAAAGATACTTGTATAAGATTTAGATAGTGGCAGATGTATGGTGGTATTTAACAACCAGCTATTTAAGGGAAAAAAAGCCCTGATTTATAACATTTGTTGATTTCTATGATATAAAGATTCCTGCCATGGCTGATTCCATGGCTTCTTCAATGCAGAGTTCAAAAGAGATGCTAACAATTGACTCTTGTGAGCAAGTATAAGTAGGATTCAGCTCACACTGGAGGATCATTACAGAAAATCAAGAGTGAAGTACTATTAAAGAAAAAGGACAAAACGCAGAACTCTTCCAGAGGAAGAAATAAAGTATTTTCTCATACATATATGAAGAAAGAGGGAGAAATATAGGGAGAAATCATAGAGCACATTTCTCAAAATAAATAGTGTTCTCAAAATAAATACTGCTCTGTCCAGAGCCACGCTTTTTTATTTTTTTTTAGGATTCAGATGAGAAATCAAATAAAATCCTGTATTTACTGAGCATGCTATGTGTTATATATATGAACAGGGAACTAGAAATGCATTAGACACTTGTCCTATTTCTAAGGAGCTTAAAGTCTAGCAAAAGGGGTGACAAAAGAATGTAAATGACTGAAGAGGAATTGGAGTGGCATCATGGTATGAAGAGCCTAATCAAAAGCCACAATTAGGGAAATACAGAGCATGTGTTTTTGTTGTCATTGTTTTTAATGTTTCTTTAAATCAAAGTTATACATGCACATAGCTTAAGGAGCTAAGTTCTGTAGAACTTGCTACAAAACCAACATTCTTTACTCCTCTCCTCCTACCATTTCCTGATAGCCAGAGTACTTTCTACTCTTTTAGATGATTCCTTTGGTATTTACCACCATCCAAATAATGTGGTATATTAATTAGAATTAGGTTTTGCTGTGAATAACAAAAAGACTCAATAACAGTGGCTTAAACAAGATATTTCAATTCCATGTACAAGTCCAGAGCTGGCATGGCCCTTCTGCCTTGTGAAGTCCTCAAGAGACTCTAATGCCTTCCATCTTCCATTCTGCCATCCCTACGATGTAGCCCTCGTCCTCAGGGTCCAAAATTATGGCATTTACAGTCCAGGCAGCATGACAGAAATGGGGAGAAAGAAGGGAGAAAAAGTGTGTACTAGCTATCTTTAAAAAGGGATTCCCAGAAACTGCCACAAGACATATTCACTTAAATCCCATTGGCTAAATATTAGTCACATGGTCATACCTAACTACAAGGGAAGCTGCAAATGTAGTTTTATTGTAGAGAGTCATGTGCCCAGATAAACTTTCAGTTATTATTGGAAGAGGGAGAAAGATATTGGGGAACACCTAGCTGTCTCATCTATCTGTTTATATCACTACTTCTTGATTTTTCAGTGTTAGGCATTGTTGATTGATTTTTCACTACGAAATGCAAGGTATTTTTTCTAACTCTTTCAAGATCTCTTTATTGATCCTTTCACCTACATGTATACTTCTCTTCTTATCCTCACAGTATAATTATTCCACAATTTTGGTTAGTTTGATATTTTGTGTTAACATTATTACGACTATGTAAATGCTTTACACATTTGACTTTTGTGGTATAATATTATTTTTGTCCTTTTCTGCATACTATTATTTTGTTTCCTTGGAGTTCTTTATTTACTTTGGTTTTTGTATGTTTGCTTGCTTAATTTTCTAGGTACTACTACTAATTTATCCTCAAAACCTTCCCCAGTTGTACATACTTCCTTTCAATACATTCATACACATTTGGCAATACAATAATTTCATCTTCTTAAAGAAATTTTCCTGGAACTTCTGATCTGCTCCAACCTGTTACTCTGCACCTGGAGCACAACTGTTACCCTGAGATCTCCATATTCAATCTGTTTGTTCTTTTGCTATACTTTCAGTAAGATATCCTCAAATTTATCTTCCAACTTTTCTTTTTTGAGTTTTTTTCATTTTTGTTTTTATTCAATCTGCCACTGATACTAATAAACTCCATGTGCCATGACAGCAGCTTTCAGGATCCATGGACTGTCATAAGGGTTCCTTGAGACCCCATACTGCAGGAGAGAGGACACAGAGACAGAATATTAATAAAAACATACTCTTCCAAAATGAAAGATAAGATAACCACAGGGTTCCTCACTAAGATTCTATTTGATATAAAGGAGTTTTAAGCATAACTGAGGTTAAAATTTTTCAAAGCCATGGATACTGTGCAGAAATCTTTATCCCTATAAAAATACTAACATACAGAAAAAGAAAGAAGTATTACCATTTTCTTCTTGCTTATGGCTTGTTAAAACTTCTACTAGAGGAAAGAATAGTGAACTGCTTACTATCTTTTTATTTTTAGTGGTTTTCCAAAATGCAGCATGCCCACAGCAGAAAGAAACTTTGAAAAGGTTATGTGCTGTAATAGGACTTCTTTTGTAATATTAGATAAACTGCAAATAAGAATATGTTTCCCACATAAATATATTCCTGAGATTGTGGTAGAAACTATGTAGATGTTTAAAAGTCTAATAGACCTTCTAGTTATTGATCACGAAAATGAGCTTTGCCTCAGGATGTATAGTTAGCCATTACTTGTGGAATAATGTGGAAATTTTAGATTCATGTTTCCTTGTTATATCTTGTATTTCTAAAAAAATCTAAGTAGCAAATTTGGTATATTTTCCCTTTAATTTCATTGAATATTATGTACATACATTTCTTTAATGTGGAATGTTTTCCCAGGCTCCTGCCTAATATTACTGACTTATTCATTCATGAAAGGTAAACCGAACACCTATTATGTGCCAGAACTATTCTAGATGCCATGAGAAAAACGCAGTTCTCCTTCAGAATTTGCAATATAGCATGGTCAAATTTTTTAGTCTCTGTGCTTCAGTTAACAGTAAATGGACATAATATAACAGAGGGTGGTTTTGAGATAATGTATGTGGATAATAAGTGTAAAGCACCATAAGTCACCCGTAAAAGTTTGTTCCCTCCCCTATCTCTCTGCAATTCAGTTTAATGCCTGCCCTTTCTATCTGTGTTTTCATTGTAGTGGACATACATAAAAACAAACTCTTGTATGGTCAAATATTTATATAAACAACACATGTTTGAATGTTTAAAACACATTTTGAAAGACAAGTAAATTTCATGGTAAACAGATGTATGTTTTTACATTTTAGATTATGTTTATTTTCCTAGGATCATGGCTAAATTTGAAATGAATTTAAATAGAAGAATGCTTTGCACTTATACTGTTTTTAGCTTGTTTTTTCATTAAATATAACCCTCCACCACCAATGTGTATGAAAAACAAATTGTAAACTCTCTATTATATAACATGGATACTGACTTAAAGCTGGTGAGCATCTTGAGATTGAATACCATACTCTTATTTTATATAAGAAAAGTGTAGATAGATGGGAGTATGGCTCACCTAAGGTCACACAGCTGGTCAGTGATTAGAGGCCAGATCTTTTTATTACCAGTCTACCATTATTGTCATTTCCATTTCACCAGTCTATGCCTTGCCATAAGAATTACTTTGCATATTTCTTAAAAATACAGAATCTTGTTAAAGCTAAAGCCCCTGGCAAGTACTGAAATTGGAATTGATCATTTCTAAGGTGCAACATTTATCTCTCTTACTTAATGTATCACCCTGTACATATTTTTCTACATGAGCTTCTCTGAGGACAACAGTTATAAACGCTTGATGGGGCATATGTCAGAGTGTAAAAAAGAAAAATATACTGATTAACAAGACTCAGAAACAAAGGTTGGGGGGACCTTCAAGAAAGCGGAGGAATAAGACATGGAGATCAACTTCCTCCCCACAAATACATCAAAAATACATCTACATGTGGAACAACGCCTACATAACACCTACTGAAGGCTGGAAGAAGACCTCAGACTTCCCAAAAGGCAAGAAATTCCCCACGTACCTAGGTAGGGCAAAAGAAAAAAGGAAAAACAGAGACAAAAGAATAGGAATGAGACCTGCACATCTGAGAGGGAGCTGTGAAGGAGGAAAACTTTCCATACACTAGGAAGCCCCTTCAGTGGCAGAGACAGGCAGTGGGCAGGGGGAAAGATTTGGAGCCATGGAGGAGAGTACAGCAACAGGGGTGCAGAGGGAAAAACAGAGATTCTTTCACAGAGGATCAACGCCGACCAGCACTCACCAGCCTGAGAGGCTTGTCTGCTCACCCACCAGGGCAGGTGAGGGCTGGGAGTTGAGGCTCTCGTTTTGGAGGTGAGATCCCAGGCAGAGGATTGGGGTTGACTGTGTGAACACAGCCTGATGGGGGCTAGTGTGCCACAGCTAGCTGGGAGGGAGTCTGGGAAAAATCTGGACCTGCCTAAGAGGCAAGAGGCCATTGTTTCAGGGTGCTCGAGGAGAGGAGATTCAGAGCACTGCCTAAACGAGCTCCAGAGATGGGCACGAGCAGGCTAACAACACAGACAACAAAGACGGCCATGAAATGCTAAGGCTGCTGCTGCAGCCACCAAGAACCCTGTGTGCAAGCACAGGTCACTATCCACACCTCCTCTCCCAGGAGCATGTTAAGCCTACCACTACCAGGGTCCCAGGATCCAGGGACAACTTCCCCAGGAGAACACACGGTGCACCTCAAGTTCTTGCCACATCATGCCTGTCTCTGCCACCACAGGCTCAACCTGCATTCCATACCGCTGACTCCCCTCGGGCTGAGTGAGCCAGAGACACCTGAACAACTGCTACTTTAACCCCATCCTGTCTGGGCAAAGAACATATACCCTCAGGCGACCTACATGCAGAGACATGGCAAAACCCAAAGCCAAACCCCAGGAGCTGTGCAAACAAAGAAGAGAAAGGGGAATTTCTCCCAGCAGCCTCAGGAACAGTGGATTAAATGTCCACAATCAATTTGATGTAGCCTGCATCTGTGGAATACCTGACTAGATAACAAATGATCCCAAAATTGAGGTGGTGAATTTTGGGAGCAACTGTAGGCTTGGGGTCTGCCTTCTGCATCTAATTTGTTTCTGATTTTAGGTTTATTTTAGTTTAGTATTTAGAGTTTATTATCATTGGTAGATTTGCTTATTGATTTGGTTGCCCTTTTCCTCCTTATTTTTCTCTTATATACAGATTTATTTTTCCTTATTCTCTTTTTCTGATGGTGTATGTGTATGATTCTTTGTGTGATTTGTCTACATAGCTTTACTTTTACCATTTATCCTAGGATTCTCTCTGTCCATTTTTTGTTTGTTTGTTTGATTTTTAGTATAGTTTTTAGCGCTTGTTACCATTGGTGGTTTGCTTTTTGGATTGGTTACTCTCTTCTTTCTATCTTTCTTTGCTTTTCCTTTATTATTACCTTATATTATTTTAATTTTTAATAATTATTTTTTGTTTTAATAACATTTTTATTTTATTTTATTCTTCCTTTCTTTTTTTCTCCTTTTTTTTTTCTGAGCTGTGTGGCTGACATGGTCTTGGTCCTCCATCCAGGTGTAAGGCCTGTGCCACTGAGGTTGGAGAGCCGAGTTCAGGACATTGGTCCAAAAGAGACCTCCCAGACACATGTACTATGAACCAATGAAAGCTCTCCCAGAAATCACCAACTCAATGCTAAGACCCAGCTCCACTCAATGACGAGCAAGGTACAGTGTTGGACACCCTATGTAAAACAACTAACAAAACAGGAATACAACCCCACCCATTAACAGAGAGGCTGTAAAATCATAAAAAAGGTCACAGACACCCCCAAAACAAACCACCAGATGTGGCCCTGCCACAAGAAGAAAAGATCCAGCATCATCCACAAGAACACAGGCACCAATACCTTCCACAGGAAGCCTACACAAACCACTGAACCAACCTCAGCCACTGGGGGAAGACACCAAAAACAACTGAAACTATGAAGCTGCAGCCTGCAAAAAGGAGACCCCAACACAGTAAGTTAAGCAAAAGGAGAATACAGAGAAACACACAGCAGATGAAGAAGCAAGGTAAAAAACCACCAGATCAAACAAATGGAGAGGAAATAGTCAGTCTACCTGAAATAGAATTCAGAGTAATGATAGTAAAGATGATACAAAATCTTGGAAATGGAAAGGAGAAAATACAAGAAACGTTTAACAAGGACATAGAAGAACTAAAGAGCAAACAAACAATGATGAAGAACACAATAAATGGAATTTAAAATTCTTGAGAAGGAATCAGTAGCAGAATAACTGAGGCAGAAGAACGGATAAATGACCTGGAAGATGAAATATTGGAAATACCTATTGCAGAGCAGAATAAAGAAAGAAAGAAAGAATCAAAGGAATTGAGGACAGTATTAGAGACCTCTGGGACAACATTAAATGCACCAACATTTGAATTATAGGGGTCCCAGAAGAAAAAGAGAGAAAAGAAAGGGACGGAGAAAATATTTCAAGAAATTATAGTTGAAAACTTCCCTAATATGGCAAAGGAAATAGTCAGTGAAGTCCAGGAAGCAAAGAGAGTCCCATACAGGATAAATCCAAGAAGAAACACAAGACACATATTAATCAAACTATCAAAAGTTAAATACAAAGAAAAATTATTAAAAGCAACAATGGAAAAGCAACAAATAATATACAAGGGAATCCCCATAAGGTTAACAGCTGATCTTTCATCAGAATCTCTGCAAGCCAAAAGGGAGTGGCAGGACATATTTAAAGTGAAGAAAGGGAAAAACCTACAGCCAAGATTACTCTACTCATCAAGGATCTCATTCAGATTCAACGACAAAATTAAAATCTTGACGAAAAAGCAAAAGTTAAGAGAATTCAGCAGCACCAAACCAGCTTTACAACAAATGCTAAAGGAACTTATTTAGGCAGGAAACACAAGAGAAGGAAAATACCTACAATAACAACCCAAAACTATTAAGAAAATGGTAATAGGAACATGCATATCGACAACTACCTTAAATGTAAATGAATTAAATGCTCCAACCAAAAGGCATAGACTGGCTGAATGGATACAAAAGCAAGACCCATATATATGCTGTCTACAAGAGACCCACTTCAGACCCAGGGACACATACAGTCTGAAAGTGAGGGGATGGAAAAAGATATTCCATGCAAATGGAAATCAAAAGAAAGCTGGAATAGCAATTCTCATATCAGACAAAATAGACTTTAAAATAAAGACTATTACAAGAGACAAAGAAGGACACTACATAATGATGAAGGGATCAATCCAAAAAGAAGATATAACAATTGTAAATATTTATGCACCCAACGTAGGAGCACCTCAATACCTAGGGCAAATACTAGCAACCATAAAACGGGAAATTGACAGTAACACAATCATAGTACGGGACTTTAACACCCCATTTTAACCTATGGACAGATCATCCAAACTGGAAATATATAAGGAAACACAAGCTTTAAATGATACATTAAACAAGATGGACTTAACTGATATTTATAGGACATTCCATGCAAAAACAACAGAATGTACTTTCTTCTCAAGTGCTCATGGAACATTTTCCAGGTAGATCTTATCTTGGGTCACAAATCAATCCTTGGTAAATTTAAGAAAATTGAAATCATACAAAGTATGTTTTCTGAACACAACACATTGAGACTAGATATCAATTACATGGAAAAATCTGTAAAATACACAAACACATAGAGGCTAAACAATACACTACTAAACAACCAAAAGATCACTGAATAAATCAAAGAGGAAATCAAAAAATCCCTAGAGACAAATGACAATGAAAACACAACAGCCCAAAACCTATGGGATGCAGCAAAAGTAGTGCTAAGAAGGAAGTTTATACCAATACATTTTACCTCCAGAAACAAGAAACATTCCAAATAAACAACCTAAACTTATACCTAAAGCAATTAGAAAAAGAAGAACAAAAAAATCCAAAAGTTAGGAGAAGGAAAGAAATCATAAAGATCAGGTCAGAAAAAAAATGATAAAGAAATGAAGGAAATGAGAGCAAAGATCAATAAAACTAAAAGCTGGTTCCTTGAGAAGATAAACAAGATTGATAAACCATTAGCCAGATTCATCAAGAAAAAAAGGGAGAAGACTGAAATCAGTAGAATTAGAAATGAAAAAGAAGAAACAACTGACTCTCTAGAAATACAAAGAATCGAGATTTGGAAGCAAGATGGCAGAGTAGAATGACATGCTCTCACTCCCTCTTGAGAGAACACCAGAATCACAACTAACTGCTGAACAATCATCAACAGGAACACAATGGAATACACCAAAAAATATATCCCACATCCAAAGACAAAGTAGAAGCCACAATGAGATGGTAAGAGGGGCACAATCACAATAAAATCAAATCCCATAACTTCTGGGTGGGTGGCTCACAAACTGGAGAACCCTTATACCACAGAAGTCCACCCACTGGAGTGAAGGTCCTGAGCCCCACGTCAGACTTCCCAACCTGGGGTTCCAACAACAGGAGGAGGAATTCCTAGAAAATCAGACTTTGAAGGCTAGTGAGATTTGATTGCAGGACTCTGACAGGATTGGGGGAAACAGACACTCCACTCTTGGAGGGCACACACGAAGTAGTGTGCACATTGGTACCCAGGGGAAGGAGCAGTGATCCCAGGGGACACTGAACCAGACATACCTGCTAGCGTTGGAGGCTCTCCTGCAGAGGCAGTGGGTGGCTGTGGCTCACCATGAGGACAAGGACACTGGCAGCAGAGGTTCTGGAAAGTATTTCTTGGCATTAGCCCTCCCAAAGTCCACCATTGACCCCACCAAAGAGCCCGGGTAGGCTCTGGTGTTCGGTTGCCTCAGGCCAAACAACCGAAAAGGAGGGAAACCAGCCCCACCCATCAGCAGTCAAGCAGATTAAAGTTTTACTGAGCTCTGCCCACCAGAGCAACAGCCAGCTCTACCCACCACCAGTCCCTCCCATCAGGAAACTTGCACAAGCCTCTTAGATAGCCTCATCCACCAGAGGGCAGATAGCAGAAACAAGAAGAACTGCAATCCTGCAGCCTGTGGAATAAAAATCACATTCACTGAAAGATAGACAAGATGAAAAGGCAGAGGGCTATGTACCAAATGAAGGAACAAGATAAAAGCCCAGAAAAAGAACAAAATGAAGTGGAGATAGGCAACCATCCGGAAAATGATTTCAGAATAATGATAGTGAAGATGATCCAGGACCTCGGAAAATGAATGGAGGCGAAAGTCGAGAAGATGAAAGAAATGTTTACTAAAGACCTAGGAGAATTAAAGAACAAACAAACAAAGATGAACAATACAATAACTGAAATGAAAACTACACTAGAAGGAATCAATAGAAGGATAACTGAGGCAGAAGAAGGGATAAGTGACCTGGAAGACCGAATGGTGGAATTCAGTGCTGCAGAACAGAAAAAGAACAAAGAATGAAAAGAAATGAAGACAGCCAAAGAGACCTCTTGGACAACATTAAATGTAACAACTTTCACATTATAGGGGTCCCAGAAGGAGAAGAGAGAGAGAAAAGACTCGAAAAAATATATTTGAAGAGATTACAGTCAGAACCTTCCCTAACATGGGAAAGAAAATAGCCATCCAACTGCAGGAAGCACAGAGAGTCCCACACAGGATAAACCCAAGGGGAAACATGCTGAGACAAATAGTAATCAAATTGGCAAAAATTAAAAACAAAGAAAAATTACTGAAAGCAGCAAGGGAAAAATGACAAATAACACACAAGGGAATCCCCATAAGGTTAACAGCTGATCTTTCAGCAGAAGCTCTACAAGCCAGAAGGGAGTGTCATGATATATTTAAAGTAATGAAAGGGAAGAAGCAACCAAGATTACTCTACCTGGCAAGGATCTCATTCAGATTCGATGGAGAAATCAAAAGCCTTACACACAAGAAAAAGCTAAGAAAATTCAGCACAACCAAACCAGCTCTACCACAAATGCTGAAGGAACTACTCTAAGTGGGGGACACAACAGAAGAAAAAGACCTACAAAAGTAAACCCAAAACAAATAAATAAATGGCCATAGGAGCATACATATTGATAATTACCTTAAACGTGAATGGATAAATTGCTCCAACCAAAAGACACAGGCTTGCTGAATGGATAGAAAAACAAGACCCATCTATATGCTGTCTACAAGAGACCCACTTCAGACCTAAGGACACATACAGACTGAAAGTGCGGGGATGGAAAATGATATTCCATACAAATGGAAATCAAAAGAAAGCTGGAGTAGCAATACTCATATCAGATACAAAAGACATTAAAGTAAAGAATTTTACAAGAGACAAGGAAGGACACTACATAATGATCAAGAGATCAATCCAAGAAGAAGATGTAGCAATTATAAATATATATGCACCCAACATAGGAGCACTTCAATGCATAAGGCACCTGCTAACAGCTATAAAAGAGGAAATCAACAGTAGCACAATAATAGTGGGGGACTTTAACACCTCACTTACACCAATGAACAGATCATCCAAAATGAAAATAAATAAGGAAACAGAATCTTTAAAAGACACAATAGACCAGATAGATTTAATTGATATTTATAGGACATTCTATCCAAAAGCAGCAGATTACACTTCCTTCTGAAGTGCACATGGAACATTCTCCAGGATACATCAAATCTTGGGTCACAAATCAAGCCTCAGTA
Organism: Monodon monoceros; assembly: GCF_005190385.1. Taxonomy (NCBI): domain Eukaryota; kingdom Metazoa; phylum Chordata; class Mammalia; order Artiodactyla; family Monodontidae; genus Monodon; species Monodon monoceros. The sequence continues at coordinate 70,817,125 of NW_021703779.1, read as the reverse complement.
AATTTAAGAAATTTGAAATCATATCAAGCAGCTTTTCTGACCACAACGTTATGAGATTAGAAATGAAATACAGGGAAAAAATGTAAAAAAAAAACAAACACATGAAGGCTAAACAATACGTTACTAAATAACCAAGAGATCACTGAAGAAATCAAAAAATACCTAGAGACAAAAGGCAATGAAAAAAAGACGATCCAAAACCTATGGGATGCAGCAAAAGCAGTTCTAAGAGGGAAATTTATAGCCTACCTCAAGTAACAAGAAAAGTCTCAAATAAGGAATCTAATGTTACCCCTAAGTGAACTAGAGAAAGAAGAACAAAGAATACCCAACGTTAGCAGAAGGGAACAAATCATAAAGATCGGAGCATAAATAAATGAAATAGAAACAAAGAAAACAATAGCAGAGAACAATAAAACTAAAAGATAGTTCTTTGAGAAGATAAACCAAATGGATAAACCATTAGCCAGACTAATCAATAAAAAGAGGGAAAGGACTCAAATCAATAAAATTAAAAATGAGAAAGGAGAACTTATAACAGACACCACAGAAATACAAAGCATCCTAAGAGACTACTACAGGCAACTCTATGCCAATAAGTTGGACAACCTGGACAAAATGGACAAGTTCTTAGAAAGGTATAACCTTCCAAGACTGAACCAGGAAGAAATAGAAAATATGAACAGAGAAATCACAAGTAATGAAATTGAAGCTGTGATTAAAAATCTTCCAACAAACAAAAGTCCAGTACCAGATGGCTTCACAGGTGAATTCTATCAAACACTTAGAGAAGAGCTAACGCCCATCCTTCTCAAACTCTTCCAAAAAATTGCGGAGGAAGGAGCACTCCCAAACTCATTCTATGAGGCCACCATCACCCTGATACCAAAACCAGACAAAGATACTACAAAAAAAGAAAATTACAGACAAATATCACTGATGAATATAGATGCAAAAATCCTCAACAAAATACTAGCAAACAGAATCCA
>NW_021703779.1:70785889-70816036 GCF_005190385.1 Monodon monoceros | reverse complement strand
TCAGTGATGAATATAGATGCAAAAATCCTCAACAAAATACTAGCAAACAGAATCCAACAACACATTAAAAGGATCATACACCATGATCAAGTGGGATTTATCCCAGGGATGCAATGATTCTTCAATATACGCGAGTCAATCAATGTGATATGCCGTATTAACAAATTGAAGAATAAAAACCATATGATTTTCTCAATAGATGCAGAAAAACTTTTGACAAAATTCAACACCCATTTATGATAAAAACTCTCCAGAAAGTGGAAATAGAGGGAACCTACTTCAACATAAAAAGGGCCATATATGACAAACCCACAGCAAACATCATTCTCAATGGTGAAAAATTGAAAGCATTTCCTCTAAGATCAGGAACAAGAAAAGGATGGCCACTCTCACCACTATTATTCAACATAGATTTATAAGTGCTAGCCACGACAATCAGAGAAGGACAAGGAATAAAAGGAATAAAAATTGGAAAAGAAGAAGTAAAGCTGTCACTGTTTGCAGATGACATGATACTATACATAGAGAATCCTAAAGATGCCACCAGAAACCTACTAGAGCTAATCAATGAATTTGGTAATGTTGCAGGATACAAAATTAATGCACAGAAATATCTGGTATTCCTATACACTAATGATGAAAAATCTGAAAGAGAAATTAAGGAAACACTCCCATTTACCATTGCAACAAAAAGAATAAAATACCTAGATATAAACCTATCTAGGGAGACAAAAGACCTGTAGAAAACTATAAGACACTGATGAAAGAAATTAAAGATGATACCAACAGATGGAGAGGCATACCATGTTCTTAGATTGGAAGAATTAATATTGTGAAAATGACTATACTACCCAAAGCAATCTACAGATTCAATGCAATCACTATCAAATAACCAAAGGCATCTTTTACAGAACTAGAACAAAGAATCTGAAAATTTTTGTGGAGACAGAAAAGACCCTGAAGAGCCAAAGCAGTCTTGAGGGAAAAATGCTGAGCTGGATGAATCAGAGTCCCTGACTTCAGACTATACTACAAAGCTACAGTAATCAATACAATATGGTACTGGCACAAAAACAGAAATATAGATCAATGGAACAAAATAGAAAGCCCAGAGATAAACCCACACAGTTATGGTCAACTAATCTATGACAAAGGAGGAAAGGATATACAATGGAGAAAACACAGTATCTTCAATAAATCGTGCTGGGAAAACTGGACAGCTATATTTAAAAGAATGAAATTAGAACACTTCCTAACACCATACACAAAAATAAACTCAGAATTGATTAGAGACCCAAATGTAAAAACAGACACTATAAAACTCTTAGAGGGCTTCCCTGGTGGCACAGTTGTTGAGAGTCCACCTGCCGATGCAGGGGACACGAGTTCGTGCCCCGGTCCAGGATGATCCAACATGCCGTGGAGTGGCTAGGCCTGTGAGCCATGGCCACTGAGCCTGTGCGTCCGGAACCTGTGCTCCACAACAGGAGAGGCCACAACAGTGAGAGGTCCACGTACCACAAAAAAAAAAACTCTTAGAGTAAAACATTGGAAGAACACTCTTTGACATAAATTACAGCAAGATCTTTTTTGATCCACCTCCTACAGTAATGGAAATAAAAACAAAAATAAACAAATGGGACCTAATGAAACTTCAAAGCTTTTGCACAGCAAAGGAAACCATAAACAAGATGAAAAGACAACCCTCAGTATGGGAGAAAATATTTGCAAAGGAATCAATGGACAAAGGATTAATATCCAAAGTACATAAATAGCTCATGAAGCTCAATATTTAAAAAACAAACATCCCTAACCAAAAATGGGCAGAAGACCTAAATAGACATTTCTCCAAAGAAGACATACTGATGGCCAAGAAGGACATGAAAAGCTCCTCAACATCAGTAATTACTAGACAAATGCAAATCAAAACTACAATGAGGTATCACCTCACACCAGTTAGAATGGGCATCATCAGAAAGTTTTCGAACAACAAATTTTGGAGAGCGTGTGGAGACAAGGGAACCCTCTTGCCCTGTTGGTGGGAATGTAAAGTGATACAGCCACTATGGAGAACAGTATGGAGGTTCCTTAAAAACTAAAAATAGAATTACCATATGACCCAGCAATCCAACTACGGGGCATATACCCAGAGAAAACCATAATTCAAAAAGACACATGTATCCCAATGTTCCTTGCAGCACTATGTACAATAGCCAGGTCACGGAAGCAACCTAAATGCCCATCGACAGACGAATGGATAAAGAAGATGTGGTACGTATATACAATGCAATGTTACTCAGCCATAAAAAGGAATGAAATTGGGTCATTTGTTGAGACATGGATGGACCTAGAGACTGTCATACAGAGTAAAGTAAGTCAGCAAGAGAAAAAAAATGTGTATATTAACGCATATATCTGGAACCGAGAAAAATGGTATGGACGAACCACTTTGCAGGGCAGAAATTGAGGCACAGATGTAGAGAAGAAACGTATGGACACCAATGGGGGAAAGCAGTGTGTGGGGGGTGGGGGGGTGATTAATTGGGCAACTAGGTTTGACATGTACACCATGATGTGTATAAAATTGATGACTGATAAGAACAAGATGTATAAAAAAATAAAAATAAATAAAAGTCAAGAGTTCAAAAAAAATAACAAAAAGAAATACAAAGGATCATGAGAGATTCCTACAAGCAACTATATACCAATAAAATGGACAACCTGCAAGAAATGGACAAATTCTTAGTAAAGCACAACCTTCCAAAACTGAACCAAGAAGAAATAGAAAATATAAACAGGACAATCACAAGCACTGAAATTGAAAATGTGATTAAAAATCTTCCAACAAACAAAAGCCCAGAACCAGATGGCTTCACAGATGAATTCTATCAAACATTTAGAGAAGAGCTAACACTATCCTTCTCAAACTCTTCCAAAACATAGCAGAGGGAGAAACACTCCCAAACTCATTCTATGAGGTCACCATCACACTGATACCAAAACCAGATAAAGATGTCACAAAAAAAGAGAACTACAGGCCAATATCACTGATGAGCACAGATGCAAAACTCCTCAACTAATTACTAGCAACCAGAATCCAACAGCACATTAATGGATCATACAACATGATCAAGTGGGGTTTATCCCAGGGTTGCAAGGACTCTTCAATATACACAAATCAATCAATGCGATACACCACATTAATAAACTGAAGTATAAAAACCATACGATCATCTCAATAGATGCAGAGAAAGCTTTTGACAAAATTCAACACCCATTTCTGATAAAAACCCTTCAGAAAGTAGGCATAGAGGGAACTTACCTCAACATAATAAAGGCCATATATGACAAACCCACAGGCAGCATCGGTCTCAATGGTGAAAAACTGAAACCTTTTTCACTAAGATCAGGAAGAAGACACTCTCACTACTATTATTCAACATAGATTTGGGAGTTTTAGCCACTGCAATCAGAGAAGAAAAAGAAATAAAAGTAATCCAAATTGGAAAAGAAGAAGTGAAGTGTCAATGTTGTCAGATGACATGATACTATACATAGCGAATCCTAAAGGTGCTACCAGAAAAGTACTACAGCTAGTCAATGAATCTGGTAAAGTAGCAGGATACAAAATTAATGCACAGAAATCTCTTGCATTCCTATACACTAATGATGAAAAATCTGAAAGAGAAGTTAAAGAAACACTCCCATTTATCATTACAACCAAAATAATAAAATACCTAAGAATAAACCGAAAGGAGACAAAAGGCCTGTATGCAGAAAATATGACACTGATGAAAGAAATTAAAGATTATTCAAACAGATGGAGAGATATACCATGTTCTTGGACTTGAAGAATCAATATTGTGAAAATGACTCTAGTACCCAAAGCAATCTACAGATTCAGTGCAATCCCTTTCAAACTACCAATGGCATTTGTCACAGAGCTAGAACAAAACATTTCAGAATTTGTATGGAAACACAAAAAATCCCAAATAGCCAAAGTAATCTTGAGAAAGAAAAATGGAGCTGGAGGAATCAGGCTCCTGGACTTCAGCCTATATTACAAAGCTGCAGTAATCAAGACAGCATGGTACTGGCACAAAAACAAAAATATAGATCAATGGAACAGGATAGAAAGCCTAGATATAAACCCGCACACATGTGGTCACCTTATATTTGATAAAGGAGGCAAGAATATTCAATGGGGAAAAGACAGACTCTTCAGTAAGTGGTGCTGGGAAAACTTGACAGCTACATGTAAAAAAATGAAATTAGAACACTCCCTAACACTATACACAAAAATAAACTCAAAATGGATTAAAGACCTAAAAATAAGAACAGACACTATCAAACTCTTAGAGGAAAACATAGGCAAAACACTGTATGACATAAATCACAGCAAGATCCTTTTTGATCCACCTCGTAGAGAAATGGAAATAAAAACAAAAATAAACAAATGGGACCTAATGAAACTTAAAAGCTTTTGCACAGCAAATGAAACTATAAAGTAGACAAAAAGACAACCCTCAGAATGGGAGAAAATATTTGCAAGCAAAGCAACTGACAAAGGATTAATCTCCAAAATATACAAGCAGCTCATGCAGCTCAATATTAAAAAAACAAACAACCCGAGCCAAAAATGGGCAGAAGACCTAAATAGATATTTCTCCAAGGAAGATATACAGATTGCCAACAAACACATGAAAGGATGCTCAACATCACTAATCATTAGAGAAATGCAAATCAAAGCTACACTGAGATATGACCTCACAACAGTCAGAATGGCCATAGTTAAAGTATGTACAAACAATAAATGCTGGAGAGGGTGTTGAGAAAAGCAAACCCTCTTGCATTGTTAGTGGGAATATAAATTGATACAGCCACTATTGAGAACAATATGGAGGTTCCTTAAAAAAATAAAAATAGAACTACAATATGACCCAGCAATCCCACTTTTGGTCATATACCCTGAGAAACCATAATTCACAAAGAGTCATGTACCACAATGTTCATTGCTGCACTATTTACAATAGCTAGGACATGGAAGCAACCTAAGTGTCCATTGATAGAGGAATGGATAAAGAAGATGTGGCACATATATACAATGGAATATTACTCAGCCATATAAAGAAAGGAAATTGAGTTATTTGCAGTGAGGTTGATGGACCTAGAGACTGTCATACAGAGTAAAGTAAGTCAGAAAGAGAAAAACAAATACCGTATGCTAACACATATATATGGAATCTTAAAAAAAAAGGTCTGAAGAACCTAGGTTCAGACAGGAATAAAGACACAGATGTAAAGAATGGACTTGAGGACACGGGGAGGGGGAAATGTAAGCTGGGATGAAGAGAGAGAGTGGCTTGGACATATGTACACTGCCAAATGTAAAATAGATAGCTAGTGAGAAGCAGCCACATGGCACAGGGAGATCAGGTCAGTGCTTTCTGTCCACCAAGAGGGGTGGGATATGGAGGGTGGGAGGGAGACACAAGAGAGAGGCGAAATGGGGATATATGTATATGTATAGCTGATTCACTTTGTTATACAGCAGAAACTAACACACCATTGTAAAGCAATTATACTCAAATAAATATGTTAAAAAATATACAGATCACTCCATCCTAGGCCTACTAATCAGGATTTTCAGGGAAGGACCTTGGAATCTATATATTTCCTTTGCCCCAGCATTTCTGATGATAGGCAAACTTGGAAAGGATTTCACTTCACTACACTATGTCACTGTGGCTAAATATTCTAGTTGGTTCTTTCCCTCCATAATAATTGGTCAAATTTTGTGATTTGTATTTTTCTTGTCTATTTGTTTATTGTGTATACATCTTCTGGATTGTAAATTCAAGCTCTACAAGGGTGTATATCAGGCCTGCCTTTTCACTATTCTATCCCCAGCACTAGAACAGTGCTTGGTATGTACTTGATGTTCAGTAATATTTGTGGAATGAAAGAATGAAATTTTTATACTATTTTAAATGTTATACTCCGTTTACAGTTATTACAAAACACTGGCTATATTCCCTGTGTTATACAGTACGTCCTTGTAGCCTGTCTTTCACCCAACTCTTTGTACCTCCCACTGCCCCATCTCTATATTGCCCTTCCCCTCCCCACCACTGGTAATCATTAGTTTGTTCTTTGTATCTGTGAGTCTGCTTCTTTTTTGTTATATTCACTAATTTGCTGTAGTTTTTAGATTCCATATATAAGTGATATCATACATATTTGTCTTTCTCAGTCTGACTTATTTCACTTAGCATAATGTCCTCCAAGTCCATCCATGTTGCTACAAATGGCAAATTTTTTTGTTCTTTCATGTCTGAGTAGTATTGCAGTGTGTGTGTGTGTGTGTGTGTGTGTGTGTGTGTGTGTGTGTGTACCACGTCTTCTTTAACCATTCATCTGTTGATGGACACTTAGGTTGCTTCCTTATCTTGGCAATTGTAAATAATGCTGCTAAGAACATTGAAGTGCATGTATTTTTTGAATTAGTGTTTTTTTTTTTTGGATATGTACAGGAGTGGAATTGCTGGGTCATATGGTAGTTCTATTTCTGGTTTTTGGAGAAATCTCTATACTGTTTTTCATAGTGGCTGCATCAGTTTACATTCCCACCAACACTGTAAGAGGGTTTCCTTCGAACGAATGAATGTTTAACAGAAAGGTGTGCCCTCTATTTATAGCACACAGAATAAAAATATATAATAATATACATTTAAACTAATGGCAGTTTGGAATATTGTTTTTTTAATTATTTTAATAGAAATGTACTTAGAAGCTTATAGGGCCTGAGAGTCGTCATTTTAAATAGCCAATATATTTGAGCTGTCAATACATCGGAGTTATGGTTATAGAAGATACTTATTCTACAAATGGTTATAGAAGATACTTATTCTATAAATTTATGAGCAACTCTGGAGGGATAAAGTTTATCCAGGAGACTAAAGGTTTGGAAACCAATTATCTCAATTTCCAGTTTCCTCAGTTAAGGAATCTGAGTCCCAGAGTGATAAAAAAAACTTGACCATGGGTCATATAAAATGGTTGAAAAACTGTATTATACAAAATTACGGGTATTATTTTGAAACAAAGAAATAAATACTTGAATTCCCTGGTGGCTTAGTGATTAGAATTTGGCGCTTTCACTGCCATTGCCTGGGTTCAGTCCCTGGTCGGGGAACTGAGATTCTGCAAGCCACATGGCACAGCCAAAAAATAGGAATAAATACTCTTTACATAATTGATAGCTGGAATGTAGAAGAGGCTATTTGGGGTAAGGTGGATCCAGAGTGAAAAACTGGAACCAAGGCCTAGAATTAATAAGACAATAGATACTGATTCAGTTTTAGGAAGAACATTTTTGGAAAAAAAAAAAAAACTATCCAAAAACTGGACTGAGGAACCCTGTAAAGTAGTATGTTCCATGTTCCTGATATTTTCATGCAAAGACTGAATAGCCATCCACCTATAATGCTGAAGAAGAAACTTTTACCTTAAATGGAAGGTTAGACTAGTTGGCTTCTAAGATCTCTTCCATCGTCTATGATTCTTTGAAAATGTAATAAACCCATTAAGATTATGTTTGTATACTGAATTATTTTCCTGGTGCCTTCCAGTTTTGAGAAATATCCAGAGAGGAACTATGTCAGCCCTAGTATGTAATAAATTCCCATATAGTCCCAATGTTCACATATTATTATACCTTTATCATTATACAGTATATAATCATTCATTTCTCCCAAGAAGGGTGAAAAAAGAAATTGAAAATAAATGGACATTGGCTTCTGTTTTCTGTCTTCTTCTCTCTTCCCAAGACTTTATGACCCAAAGTAAGCCAAAAGCATCCTAAGAAAACTGGTATCGTTCTTCTTCTGCCCACACCATCATTTTCCCAAGCATCTGTGGCTAAGATTATTGTGAAAAAGAAGCATCAGTATTTGATAAGTGTCAGTATTCAAAGACAGGAAATAGAGAAAGTACATGACAATTTAATGGAACTTTAGTAAGAAGTTGAAATTCTTTACTTTTTCTGAAGTCTAGTAGCTTATTCTCAATGAGACCATATACTGGGAAATTGAAATGGAACTATACTCTTTAAAATAGTGTTTCTCCTATGGGAGAATTTAGCAAGGCTAGAAAAATTAATATCCATAAATATTTTCCTTTTCTACCGGGTAATTTTCACTTGGGAGCCTACAAAACAATCCATGTGCTTCAGGTTTCACATTTAGCATTGAATGCTAAATACATCAAAGGTACTACATATCCTGAATTTGAAGAGAAAATGCCCCCCACAAAAAAATTATAAAGAAGAATTAATCTTCTTGGACTAACTGAATAGTTCTTCTGTTTTGCCCTGCATTTTTTTTTTTTTGCAAAATCTTACCACGTAAAAGTTAACTTTATTCATGTTTTTTATTTACATTAGAGAATATCTAAGGTGGCTTTGTATTGAAGTGGACCTTGTTGTATAGAAGCAATTCTACTTGGTATACAAAGAAACGGTACCATAATCAAATTTAGACCTGAAATTATGAAATGCTATTGAATGACTTTCTACACTAAAAGAGAATACACAGGTTTTAAGAATTCTTCTTCCACTTTGTAGATTGGCATGGCAATTCTACTTTGTAGAGTCATATGGCAAAATTATAAAGGTTACAAACTCTAATCATATAAAATGAGCTTTTTGAAAATTACATGAGAAACTTGAGAATAAAATTGGTTTTAGACTGCAGCTTCCAAAAAATGTTGGAGTAGACATAATTTTCCCTATCCTTCCCAGTAAGTACAACTAAAATCCCTAGACATTATATATAAAACAAATATAAGAAGACTGTGAAGGGTGGAAAGAACTCACATCTGCTAGGGACCACAGGACCTAAAGAATAACATAAAAATATATACATTCATTTATTTATTATTAACCATTTTTTAATTGAAGTATAGTTAGTTTACAATGTTGTGTTAGTTTCAGGTGTACAGCAAAGTGATTCAGTTACATGTATATACATATATATATATATATATATATATATATTCTTTTTCAGATTTTTTTTCCATTATAGGTTATTACAAGATATTGAATATAGTACCCTGTGCTATACAGTAGATCCTTGTTGGTTATCTATTTTATATATAATAGTGTATATATATTAATCCCAAACTCCTAATTTATCCCTTCCCCCACCCCACTATTCCCTTTGGTAATAAGTTTATTTTCTATGTCTGTGAGTCTTATTTCTGTTTTGTAAATAAGTTCATTTGTATCATTATTTTAGATTCCACATATAAGTGATATCATATGATATTTGTCTTTCTCTGTCTGACTTCACTTAATACAATGATCTCTAGGCCCATCTGTGTTGCTGGAAATGGTATTATTTCATCCTTTTTTATGGCTGAGTAATATTCCATTGTATATATATACCACATGTTTATCCATTCATCTGTCAATGGACATTTAGGTTGCCCTATAACTATTAAGGAAATTGAATTCAAAAAAGTCTCCCCAAAAAAGAATCTACAAGTACCCATAACCTACAGCTAACATCATACTTTAATGGTGAAAAATAGAATGCTTTTCCTCTGAGACCAAAAGGAAGATGTCCACTCTAAACACCTTTATTCAATATAGTAGTAGAAGTTCTAACCAGCACAATAAATCGAGAAAAGGAAATAAAAGATACACTTGATTAGCTGTGTAGAAAATCATAAAGAATCTACAAAACACTCTTACAACTAATAAGTGAATTCACCAAAGTCTCTGGATACAAGATCATCATATAAAAATCAATTGCATGTCTATATAGTAAAAATAAATGCAATGAAATTGAAATTTAAGGTATTAATAAATTATTTGCGATCCCTCAAAAAATCAAATACTTACATGTAACTCTAACAAAACATTACAGGACTTGTATGCTGAAAACTACAAAACACTGATGAAAGAAATAAAAGAAATTCTAAATAAATGGAGAGACATTCTGTGTTCATGTACTGGAAGACTCGACATAGTAAAAATGTAAATTCCCCCCAAATTGATATTCAGGTTTAACATAATTCCTATAAAATTCCAGCAAGATTGTTTGTTGATGTAGACAAGATAATTCTAAAATTCACATGGAAAGGAAATATGCTAGTATAGCTAAAACAGTTCTTGACAAAAAGAATAAAGTGGAAGAAATCCATCTACCCAATTTTGAGACTTATTATATAACTACAGTAACCAAGACTGTGGTATTGGCAGGGTGATAAGACGTATAGATCATTGGAACAGAATGGAGAGCCCAGAAATAGTCCTGCACAACCATGGCCAACTTAGTTGATTTTTGACAAATGTGCAAAAGCAATTCAATGGAGGAAGTCTTTTCAAGAAATGGTGCTGGAACAATTGGATATCTATAGGAAAACATAAATTAACCTTGATGTAAATCTCACACCTTATACAAAGTGAATTCATAATGGATCAGAGATTTAAGTGTAAAAAATAAAACTATAAAAATTTTAGATAACATAGGAGAAAATCTTTGTGGCCTAGGGCTTGGTGAAGAATTCTTAGGAATAGGGCTAAAAGCATAATCCATAAAAGAAAAAAGCAGTAGCTTGGACTTCATCAAAATTAAAAAAAAACTTTTGTGCTGTAAAAGACAAGGATGATGAAAATACAAGCTACAGATGAGGAGAAAATATTTGCAAACCACATATCTGACAAAGAACTCATATCTGCTACAGAATGGGAGAAAATTTTGCAAAACCACTTATCCGATAAAAATTCATATCTAGAATATATAATGTACTTTCAAAACTTAATATTAAAGAAAAGAACAATTACAAAATGTACAAGAGACATGAAGAGACATTTCACTGATATATGGATGGCAAAAAGCACATGAAAAGATGTTCAACATCACTAGCCATTAGGGAAATTAAATTAAGAACCTGATGATCTATTGCTACATGCACCAATGAGAACAGCTAAAAAAAAAAGAATTACTTATAATACGAAGTCCTGGCAAGAATGCCAAGAAACTGGATCTCTCATACATTGCTGGTAGAAATATAAAGTGGCACAACTTTTATGGAAACAATTTGGCAGTTTCTTTTAAAATTAAACATATAATTACCATTTGACCCAGCAGTTGCATTCTTGGGCATTTATCTTAGAGAAATGAAAACTTACATCAGCACAAAAACCTGTACATGACTGTTCATAGAAGATTTTTAGCTGTATATAATAGCCAAAAATTAGAAACAACCCAAGTGTCCTCCAAGTGAAGGGTTAAAAAAACATTGCAAAGAAACAGAAACAAAATGGTACATAAGTATCATGGAAGAATACTTAGCAAAAAAAATGAATGGACTATTGATATATGTGACTTTAGTAAATTTCCAGGAAATTAAGCTGAATGAGAAAAGTCAATTTTTTGAAATTTTTGAAGTCACATGTATGACTCCATTTATATAACTTTCTCAAAAAGACACCATTATAGAGGTGGAAAACAGATTGGTGGATGCCAGGAGTTGAGGATGGTGGGAGGGAGGAGAAGAATGGTGTGATAAAGGAACATAGAATTGTACACATATATTGTACAATATCAATTTCCTTTTTCTGTTATGGTGCTATAATTATGTAAAATGTAAACTGGAGGAAACTGAATGAAGACCAATTTTTGCAACTTCCTGTAACTCGAAATTTATTTTACTATAAAAAGTTTTAAAAATTGATCCTAAATCTAATAAAATGCAATTTTAGAATACTTAAAATACGCAGGTAGTCATTATGGAGCCAAACAAAGTTACTAGAAGGCACATTTTCACGTACAAAGAGCAAGATTGGAAATGGGATATGAACTATAGTTAGATCTGCATGTCTGGTCCCTTTCAGAAAAGAACCAATTCATGTTTCTTTTGAAATATTTGGTGGATAATTTTCACCAGAAATAAAAACAAAAACAAAAAAGTGTTCTGCAACAGGATGCATGTTGCTTGAAAATCTGAGTATTTAGATAAATATTTCTTCTAATAAGGTATTTTAAAATAAAAGCAGCTACTTTTATTTTAGCTTATTGAGTAATAATAAAACTGCATTATTCTAGGTATCTACTTATTTTTTTAATCATATTTTATGCTGTATCCATTCATTATTTTAATGGCTAGAACTGCTAAGGTTTCTATTTTTACAAAACTTTCTCTTCTATTTCTCTTATAAAGACTTGGATTGGGAATCGAAGAAGAAAATATCGTTTAATGGGGATTGAAGTTCCACCTCCAAGAGGAGGCCCTGCTGATTTTTCTGAGCAGCCTGAATCTGGTTCTTTATCTGCACTCACACCAGGAGAGGAAGCTGGTCCTGAAGTAGGAGAGGATAATGACCGAAATGATGAAGTATCCATCTGTTTGTCTGAAGGAAGCTTGCAAGGTATTTTATATGCTCCATCTCCTAATGATATCTTTTGTGAATTTGATGCTTTTTTATTTGCTTTTCAGCTTACCACACTTCAAATCTAAAGTCCTCAAAACATTTGGTTAAATATTTGAAAAGAATAGACATATTTTTATTCTATTTTAAAATGATAGTTGTATATATTTAAAGTGTGCAACATATTTAGATATACATGTACATAGTGAAATGATTACTACAGTCAAGCTAATTAACATATCCATCTCCTCACATAGTTACCTTTTTGTGTGTGTGTGGTGAGAGCACCTGAAATCTACTCCCAAAGCAAATTTCCAGCATTCAATATAGTACAGTAGACCCTTAAACAACATGGCTTTGAACTGCACTGGTCTACTTTCAATAAATACATTGGAAAAACTTTTGGAGATTTGCAACAATTTGGAAAAACTTGCAGACAAACCATGTAGCCTAGAAATATCGAAAAAGTTAAGAAAAAGGTATGCCATGAATGCATAAAATATATGTAATATACATATAACATACAAAATATGTGTTAATCAACTGTTTATGTTATTGGTAAGGCTTCTGGTCAACAGTAGGCTATTAATAGTTAAGTTTTGGAGGAGTCAAAATTTATACTTGGATTTTTAACTGTGCAGGGGGGTTGGTGCCCATAACCCCCACATTGTTCAAGGGTCAACTGTATTGTTAACTTTAGTCATCATGCTCTACATTAGTTATCTAGACTTATTCATCCCATGTAATTGCAATTTTGTACCCTTTGGCCAATATTTCCCCATTTTCCCCACCTCCTCAACCTGGTACCTACCATTCTACTCTCTGCTTCTATGTATTTGACATTTTTTGATTCCACATGTGAGATCATGCAATGCTTTTCTTTCTGTGTTTGGCTTACTTCAGTTAGCATAATGTCCTCTAGGTTCATCCAAGCAGTCGCAAATGGCAGGATTTTTTTTAAAGACTAATATTCCATTGTATATGTATACTACGGTTTCGTTATCCATTCATCTGTTAATGGACACTTAGGTTCTTTCCATCCTGTGACGAATGCTGCAATGAACATGGAAGCACAGATACCTCTTTGGGGTACTGATTTCATTTCCTTTGGATATATACAGAAGAGGAATCGCTGAATCATATGGTAGTTTCTTTCTTAATTTTTTGAGGAACTTTCATACTGTTTTTCATAATGGCTCTACCCCATTTTTTCCATATCCTCACCAACAGTTGTATTTTACCTTTTTGATTTTTAATGCTTCCACCTAAGCAGTCTCCCACATTGTCATCACAAAAAGTGACACTCATCTACCACAATAATGTTCTCCATGATTCAAAATATTGGTTATTACAACAATCCATAAATTATAGTATATGATCGTTTTAATTTTATTGGAATTCTAGTCAATTTGGGTCAGAGAAATTTAAATGCATTGTAATCAAAGAGAGTATGGTATAATGTGACAAATACCAGACTAGTAGTTGGACATTCTGGGTACGAGTCCTAGATCTTCCACTAGCTGATTATGTGACTTCAGGCAAAGTATTTAATTCATCAGGCTTTAGTTTTCTCATCTGCAAAATAAGGGAATTAGGCTGGATCATCTTTATAATACTTCTCAGTGCTTCCCTAAATGAGAATTCAAATAATAACATGTAATCATACCATTTGTCCATGAGAAGTATTTTTCATTTGACTTCAAGCATAGAAAGAGTCCTCTCCTGACACCTTTTTTATGAACACTTTTATTGAGGTTTAATTTACATAGAATAAAATTCATCAATTGCAAAAGTAGAGTTCAATGATTTTTAGTTAAGTTTATAGAGTTGTACAACCATCACCATCACTAAAATCAAATTTTAGAATAATCTCTTCAAATCACTAAAATCCAATTATAGAATATTTTCACCACTTCAAAAAATTTCCTTGAGCCCATTTTCAGCCAGTACCCACTCCCACCTCCAAACCTAGGCAACCACAGATCTGATTTCTGACTATATAAATTTGTCTTTTCTGGGCATTTCATATAAATGAATGATATATAGTGGGGGTGTTGCATCTGTAATAGAGAGAGAGAATTTTGCATTGGCCCATTTTGTTTTTATTTTATCGATCAGGGTATTATTCACACTATATTTTCCAGTTTATTTTTGCCTTCTAAATTTGCTAATTGGGTTTTCAAATGTCAGAACTTTTGTTTGTAATTTTTATATTGTTAAATATACCAATTCTTTCCTTTATGGTTTGTGACTTTGGTGACAGTATTACAAAATCCTTCCTTGTACTACAATTATGTAAACATACCCCATATTTGCTTCATGTATCCTTATGGCTTCATTTTTACAACATGATATTTATCCCACCTAGAAATTGTTTTGCTTTAAGATACGTGAAGACAATACCTAATTTTGTTTTTCCAAATGATTAACCAAATGCCCCTACACTATTTGTTGAATAAGTCAGCATTTTTCCAGTGAGTTTGTGTAGCTTTTTTAAATCAAAGATAGGTAGATAGATAGATAGATAGATAGATAGATAGATAGATAGATAGATAGATGATAGATAGATGATAGAGAAATAGAGAGAGAGATAGACACAAATTCATGTATGTATACATACGCACATGGTTTAAATTCTGGATTTCCTATTATGTTAGATTGATCTGATTGTTTATAACTGTGGTTTTATAAGATATCTGAAGATCTGGAAAGGCTCTCATTCTTAGCTCTTGTAGTACACTGATTCTTCTAGATGAACTTAGTTCATACCTTTACCCAATACCCCTCCCCAAATTCATTTAAGATTTTTGTTACTGCACTAAATGGATAGGATAATGTGGGAAGATGAATGCAGTTTTGCATGGGCTGAGTTTTAAATGAGGGCAGGACATCCATGTGGAGCTGACCAGCATACCCTTGGATAATATGCATCTGGAGCTCAGAAGAAGGGGTAAGATATGAGAAGAAATATTGGAGTCACCCATATCGAGGCCAAAAAAAAAATGTCTAGCCATAGAAATAGATGACTTAGTTAGGTGAGAAATGGAAAACAAGAAAGGAAGATAGACAAGGACAGTGTGTTGAGAAATATCCAGATTTCTGGAAGAGAAAAAGGAGCCATTGAAAGAACATTCAGATATAAGAGAATCAGGATAGTATGTTATTACCAAAACCAAGGAAAGAAAAAGATTTCAGAAGGAAGAGGCATCGTTATCTCAGTGGTCTCATAGAGGTTGCGTATAAGGCATCTAAAGTGGTTAAAGGTACATAAGTGGACGATAGAACAGTGGTATGAGGGAGTGGAGGGAGAGGGATATGGGGAGCTGTTTTTCAATGGATATAAAGTTACAGTTACAGAAGAGGAGTAAGTTCCAGAGAACTGCTGAACAACTCAGTGCCTGTAGTTAGTAATAAGTGATTGTATTCTTAAAAACTTAAGAGGGTAAATCATGTTAAGCATTTGTAACACAAAAAAAGGGACACAAGGAAACTTTTGGAGGTGATGGATACATTTATTACCTGGACTGTGGTGGTGGTAACAAAAGTATATACAAGTTCAAATTCACCAAATTGTATACATTAATTATGTGCAGCTTTTGTGTACAAATATTTTCAGTGATTCTAAATAGATCCTTAGAGAATGATGTCTGGCAGCTATTTGACGGATAGTGGGGAGGTAGGGATTTGTGTGTTTCTATGGGTGGGTCAGAGAGCTGTGAGGAAATATTCTGATAAAAGGAAATTATATAAGCCCTTAAGGGGAGTTTCATTCCCCAACTCCATCTTCCCCACCTAAAAGGGAATTTTAAAAAATAAAATAGTTAATGGGAAAAAAGTGAGTTAATTTTAAGGTTGCTAATGGACCACTGCTCCTACACTATCATCCTTTGTCATTTAATAGCTTGCTCTCTAGACAGCTGACATAGTAATCAAGACCTAATGAGAAAAATGAGAGATAATTTAATGCATGAATCAAAAAACACTTGATGGGAAGTGAGATTGCCTAGGATTCCTCTCGGTGGCTTATTTTTCACAGCTGCATGGTAACCTTTTCATTCTCATTAGAAATTGCAAAATAAAAGCATAAAAGAATTTTCAAATACTGAAAAGAGTCTTTTTCCGTATGGTTTCCTACTAGTGCTGTCCTGTTATCATCCTCATTTTACTGATGGAGAATACTAATCTGATTTAACTGTGTGATTCTTTTGTGACAATTAAGTGAATTGTATCATCCGGCCTAGATTAACATAATACCTTTAAAATATGCTGACCATATTCTCTTCCAGTTATGAAACTGTAGTCGAATGTATGTTTACTTTGAGTTTCCATTAATTACATCTTAGAGATATGGAGGCAAGATAATCAGAGTAGCTTCCCATACTATTTCAAAAAACTAACAACTTGAAACTCAGGGTCCTTTATAATACAGCTGTTGATTCAATAGGGTTAGAGTCTTTTAAATGTCTAAGAAAAAAAAATGTCTTTAAATCAGGGCTCACATTTTACATGTCAAAAAACAATTAAAATCACTTAAAAATATTCTAGAAAAAAACTCTACGAGCAAAAACAAGGATTATTTTTTAAAACACAGTAAAAGGCAGGGTTAGCCAAAGTCATGAAAAAGTGCTGTTGATCTTTTAGTGGTTTCAAGTCCATTCTTTTGCTTCTGGGAGAGTAGGTACTTCCCTGATACAGAGCTTCTGACTTACCTCTAATTTCCTCCTACTTTCCACCTTCGCTTCTCCCATTTCCTTTGCCTTTCAATGTGTGGAGGTGAAGTGAAAGGATATGTGGTTGGCATTGAAAACGAAAAGGTTACCTGGATTCACCCCCCACACCGAACTGCACACTTTAGCAAATGTAATAGATGACTCAGCTCCTTAATTTCAAGTTTTGTGTCTACCAAAATATATTTATGGTTGAGCAACTTTAAAGATTGATACTATCCTGAGAAGTGAACTGTCTAAAGTATAGAAACAACATCTATAGAAACAACATCTATAATGTTAAATTCATTAAATTTTATAACAAAGCCTCTTTTCAGCTGTACCTATTATGTATGTGGATATGCACATGAAAGATAATTCTGCGTACAGCTACTTAGTGTGAGCACGTGGCCACCACATAAAGTGCCCTCTAGAGCTTTCACTGATTAGTATTCTACTTATTTATTTTCCAATTAAGAGAGCTGCTTTTGTTGAGTAATAACCAGACATATTGACAGTATTTAGCTTTCAAGCTTTTACAGATGTGTAAGCTACATATAAGCAAAAGAAAACATGCCTTATTCAGCTGTATAATTTCATACCTTTTTATTTTAGAAATCCTCAAAACAGTTTTTATATGCATCTTATAAAAGAATCATCAAATGATGGATGAATCTGTTGCTGGTAAAGCAGAACTGTTTACCAAGGTATGAGCAAGTGAGAACAGAAATGTTAGGCAAACCTCTAAGGAATGATACCAGTAAAGATCTGTTGATGAGCAATATAACTCCTATTTATAGGGCACCAGTACTAATACCAGCTCTGCATCTAAATCTGATGACAATTTTCCCTTCCTTCATTTCATTTAGTTGCTGATTACACAGGACTTGAAATGCGGTGATTTGAAATGTCCTAATAATTAATAAAATTTCCTCTATCTAGGAACCACTTTTTTTAACTTTTTATTTTATATTGGAGTATAGCCAATTAACAATGTTGTGATAGTTTCAGTTGCACAGCAAAGCGACTCAGCCATACATATACATGTATCCATTCTCCCCCAGTCTCCCCTCCCATCCAGGCTGCCACATAACATTGAGCAGAGATCCCTGTGCTAAATAGTAGGTCCTTGTCAGTTATCCTTTTTAAATAAGCAGTGTGTACATGTCAATGCCAAGCTCCCTAACTATCCCTTCCCTCCACCCTTCTCCCACTGGTAACCATAATTTCATTCTCTAAGTCTGTGAGTCTGTTTCTGTTTTGTAAATGCGTTCATTTTTATCGTTTCTTTTTAGTTTCCACATATAAACGATATCATATGATATTTCTCTTTCTCTGTCTGACTTACTTCACTCAGTATGAAAATCTCTAGGTGCATCTATTTTGCTGCAAATGGCATTATTTCATTCTCTTTTTATGGCTGAGTAATATTCCATTGTATATGTGTACCACATCTTCTTTATCCATTCCTCTGTCAATGGACATTAAGGCTGCTTCCATGTCTTGGCTATTGTAAACAGTGCTGCAATGAACACTGGGGTGCTTGTATCCTTTTGGACCATGTTTTTCTCCTGATATATGCCCAGGAGTGTGATTGCAGGGTCATATGGTAGCTCTATTTTTAGTTTTTTAAGGAACCTCCATACTGTTCTCCATAGTGACTGTACCAATTTACATTCCCACCTACAGTGTAGGAGGGTTAGGAACCATTGTTTTATAGAAAAAAATCAGTTGAATTTTTAGTGGACTTTGCATTAAAACTCTGGTAAAACTTCCCTGAATATCTTTAATTCTCAATGCACTCATATGTGAGTTCCTGGATGAGCAATGTTTTCCTCCTAGTCATTTCCCATGTTCATACACTGCACCCTTATATGTCTTTCCATGCGAAGGAATGGACTCAAAAAATCTTAGGAGAACTGATAACTATTTCTGTTCTTCTTTCTATGGTGAAATAAATTGTTCACTACCAAGGGGCTGAGAACTTTCACTAGTATTTATCCAAACAATCTATGACATGGCTGTGCAGAAAGAAAAGAGAGAAACATTAGCCCTATTTTTCTAAGGGTTAGAGGTAGGGGAAATCTTAAGACAGAGGATTATCTTGTAGACACACTATACTGTGAATTAGCCATTTCTCCTAGCTCAGCACAGAGAACTTTTTAGTACACTGATTTTTCTGAGTTAATTTTTCTTTTATTTTTTCTTTTCTCATTTTTAAACTATCGGGGTTTTTAAAAAATTTCATTGCTGTTTTATTAGTATGACAGCCAGTGATTGACTACTCATTCATACTTACAGTATGCGAACTTCTTTTTCCAGTTTTGTTGAGATATAATTGACCTACAGCACAGTATAAGTTTAAGGTGTACAACATAATAATTTGAATTACATATATCATCAAATGATTACCACAAAAGTTTTAGTAAAAATCCCCCACCTCATATAGAAACAACATTAAAGAAATAGAAATTTTTTTCCTTGTGATGAGAGCTCTTAGGATTTACTCTCTTAGCAATTTTCATTTATAACACACAGCAGTGTTAATTATCTTTGTCATGTTGTGCATTACATTCCTAGTATTTATTTATCTTATAACTGGAAGTTTGTACCTTTTGACCACCTTCATCCAATCTCCCATCCACCCAGCCCCTGCCTCTGGTAGCCACAAATCTGATCTCTTTCTGTATGAGTTTGTTTCTGAAGTATAATTGACCTATGATGCTTTGTTAATTCCTGATATAAAAAATAGTGATTCAATATTTCTATACATTTCAAAACGTTCACCATGACAAGTATAGTTGTCATCTGTCACTAAAAAGATATTACATAATTATTGACTGTAATTCCCCACACTGTACATTTCATACTTGTAACTAATTTATTTTGTAATTGAAAGTTTCTACCAATTAATCTTCCTCAACTATTTCTGTCCTGCCCACACCCCACCCCATCTGACAACCATCTGTTTGTTCCCTGTATCTATGACTCTATTTCTTTTTGATTAGTTTGTTCATCTGTTTTGTTTTTTAGATTCCACATATAAGTGAAATCACACAGTATTTGTCATTCACTGTTTGACTTATTTCATTTAGCATAATACCCTCTAGGCCCATCCATGTTTTTGCAAATGGCAAGATTTCATTCTTTTTATAGCTGAGTAATATTCCACTGTGTGTATGTGTGTGTGTGTGTGTGTGTGTGTGTGTGTGTGTGTATGTATACCAGATTTTTCCTTATCCGTTGATGAATGATATGACACTATACATAGAAAATACTAAATATACCCCTAAAAAGTACTAGAACTCATCAATGAATTTGGTAAAGTTGCAGGATAACAAATTAATATGCAGAAATCTGTTGTGTTTCTATAGACTAACAGTGAACTACCAGAAAGAGAATTTATGAAAACAATCCCATTCACAATCTATCAATGGGCACTTAAATTGCTTCCATTTCTTGGCTATTGTAAGCAATGATACAATGAACATAGGGGTGCATATATCTTTTTGAATTAGTGTTCTCATTTTCTTTGGTGAATACCCAGAAGTGGAATTGCTAGATCATATGGTAGTTTTATTTTTAATTTTTGAGAAGTCTCCATGCTGTTTTCCATAGTATCTGCCAGTACCAATGTACATTCCCACTAACAGTACACGAGGGTTCCCTTTTCTCCCCATCCTCACCAACAGTTGTTATTTCTTGCCTTTTTGATAATAGGCATTCTGACAGATGTGAAGTGATATCTCAAAATGGTTTTGATTTGCATTTCCCTGATGATTAGTGATGTTGAGCATCTTTTCCTGTTGGTCATCTCTATGTCTTCTTCGAAAAAAAAAAATGTCTATTCAGGTCCTCTACTTATTTTTTACTTGGGTTGTTTGTATTTTTGATATTGAGTTGTATGAGATCTTTGTATATTTTGGATCTTAACCCCTTATCAGATACATCCTTTGAAAATATTTTCTCCCATTCAGTAAGCAGCCTTTTTGTTTTGTTAACAGTTTCCTTTACTCTGCAAAAGCTTTTTACTTTGATGTAGTTTTATTTGTTTATTTTTGCTTTTGTTTTCCTTGACTGAGGATATATATCCAAAAAAATACTGCTAAGACTGAGGTCAAAGAACTTATTACCTATGTTTTCTTCTAGAAGTTTTATAATATCAGGTCTTACAGTTAAACCTTTAATCTGTTTTGAGTTTTTGTATATGGTGTGAGAAAGTAGTCTATTTTGATTCTTTTCTATGTAGCTGACTAGTTTTTTAAACACTATTTATTGAAGAAGCTGTACTTTCCCTATTGTATATTCTTGCCTCCCTGGTCATAGATTAATTGCCCTTATAAGTGTGGGTTCATTTCTGGGCTCTCTGATTCTGTTGATCTATGTATCTGTTTTTGTACTAGAATCTTACTGTTCATTACTGTAGCTTTATGGTATAGTATGAAATCAGGGAGTGTGCTACCTCTTGTTTTGTTCTTCTTTCTTAAGATTATTTCAGCTATTTGGGGTCTTTTTTGCTTCCATACAAATTTTAGAATTATTTTTTCTAGTTCTTTGAAAAATGCCATTGGTATTTTGGTAGGGAATGCATTGAATCTGTAGATTGCTTTGTGTAGTATGGTTCTTTTAACAATATTAATTCTTCCAACCCATGAACGCAGAATTTCTTTCCATCTGTTTTGTCATCTTCAATTTATTTCCTCAGTATCTTATAATTTTCAGAGTACAGATCTTTTACCTCCTTAGTTAGATGTATTCCTTGGTAATTTATTCTTTTTGATGCGATTGTGAATGGGATTGTTTTCATAAATTCTCTTTCTGGTAGTTCACTGTTAGTCTATAGAAACACAACAGATTTCTGCATATTAATTTGTTATCCTGCAACTTCACCAAATTCATTGATGAGTTCTAGTACTTTTTAGGGGCATATTTAGTATTTTCTATGTATAGTGTCATATCATCTGTAAACAGTAAGAGTCTTCCTTGTTCCTTTCCAATTTAGATGTCTTTTATTTATTTTTCTTATCTGATTGCTATGTCTAGGACTTCCAATACTATGTTGAATAAAAGTGGTGACAGTGCCACTCACTGATGGGCAGAGTTGTGTCCCACAGTCTCTGGTTATAGGGCCCTGGGAGTCCTGGGGTTAGCACAGGTGCACTGGTGACCTGGGCCAGGTCCTGGGCACTCTGGTGGATGTAGTCAGGTCCTGGAGCAGCTGGGAGCTTAGGAGATCCTAAGGCAGTCAGCCTGCTCATGGGTGAGGCTGTGTCCCTTCCTGGCTAGCTGTTTGGTCTGGGGCATCCCAGAACTGGTGCCCACCGGTTGGTGGGCAGGGTGGGTCCTGGCACTAATAAGCTAGAGGGGGGATTCCAAAGTAGTGCTTACCAGCAACAATGTCTTTATGGTGGAATGAACTCCCCCAAATGGCTACTGCCAGTGTCTGTGTCTCCAAGGTGAGTTTTAATCACCCCCTGCTTCTCCAGGAGGCTCTCCAAGATCAGTAAGTACATCTGAGCCAGGCTCCTTTCAAATTATTGGTTCTGCCCTGGATCTTGGAGGGTGTTAGATTTTGTGTGTGCCCTTTAAGAGTGGAGTCTTTTTCCCACAGCCCTCTGGCTCTCCTGAAAGTAAGCCCTGCTGCCCTTCAAAGCCAAACTTTCCGGGTAGCTCATCTTCCCAGTGCAGGAACCCTGGGCTGAGGAGCCTGATGTGGGGCTTCAATCCCTTGCTCCTTGGGGAGAACCTCTGCAATTATAATTATCCTCCTGTTTGTGGGTCACCTTCCCCAGGTGTATGGTTCTTCACTATACTGTGTCTTTGCCCCTTCTACCCCTCTTCTTGTGGCTCCTTCATTATATGTCTAGCAGTAAAGATTCTTTCCTGCTAGTCTTCATGCTGCTCTCATGGGTAGTTGCTCTGAAATAGTTGCAATTTTGGTGTGCCCATGGGAGGAGGTGAGCTCAGGGTCTTCCTACTCTGCTATCTTGGCCACTCCCCCTACAGTATCAGAATACTAAATTTTGATCATAAAAAGAATACATGTTCATTATATAAAATATTGGAACATACAATGAAAAAGTTAGAAATATTCCTACCTCTCAGTGATATCCTCTCTTGAAATGGGGGTGAGAGAATATTTATGCCAGTGTTTTCTCTGCATATATACAGGATTGTTTGTGTGTGTGTACATGCATATACACATCCCTTTTTACAAAATTGAAAATGTACTATATTTATAGCTTTATATCATGTATTTGAACATTATTTGTATCACTTTTTTCTTATTAAAATGAGCATACATGTTTATTGTAGAAAATATTTAAATATAAATAAGCAAATGAAAGAAAATAAGAATTATTAAAGCGAGTAAATTAGACAAAATGAAGAGTAATAAAAGTTGCCTGTAATTTCAATCAGAAATAATAATGGCAATGTTTTGGTGTAAATAACGTCAGTACTTCTTTTCTCCATGAAAATGTGTACTTGTTTTCTTTTATAAAATTAAGATCACAGTGTACCTATAGAGTAGATTTTGTCACCTTCAGTTTTTCTCTTTCCAATAGATCATGAATATTCTCTTTATTATCAACTCTTATTCTACTTCATTTTTAGTGGCTTTCTAGTATTTATTGTAAGGATAAGCCCTACACGATTTATCCAAGCCTTCATTGTTAAGCATATAGGTTACTTCATTTTTTAAATTATAAGCAACACAGTGATGACCATCCTTAAATTCAAATTCATCCACACTTATTTCCTTAGAATACATTGTTAGAAGTAGAATTACCATTTGTGTCTTTTTACAATAGAGAAATTATTTAAGTGATTTTGAAAAAAGCATTCTCAATAAAGTTTTAAGAATGAAAAATGAAATCATGGCCTTCTTTGTTTCTGTAGAGGAGTCCAGTGAAGTTGTTCTAAATGAGGCAAGGGCTCATAAGGAGGAAAACCACCATACAGTATCTGCAGATAATGTGGTATGTACGTTTTGAAATTCTTTCCTCATTATATGATGGATTCCAAGGATTTGTTTCCAGTTGGTGACAATATCAGCATTGTCAGAATAAAGTCTTGCTCCACTTCACAAACCAAAACGGATCTGTTACCAATGCAATGATATATCTTATAGGGTTTAATAAATGAAATTTAAAGTGATGTCATTTATACCGTTTTTTTAAATTTAGGAGCTTTGCAAATATAAAAACCTAATGCTTACTACACATGTGACATTTTATACATAACAAGTTATTTTGCTTCAACACATTTAGCAAAGAGCAGATTTTTTCTCATTTGACAGATGGCAGAGTTAAAAAAGTTTAGCCTGAGACCATGGAGGAAGGCTTACTTAGTTCTGGGACTTGTATCCAAGGATTCCTGATTCTTGTGTTCTTTGTTCAGACCATACCTATCTACACTGTTTTTGGAAACTTTTCTTCTTTTTAGTTAAATTGGACTCTGCCAGTCATCTTAAAAATTGCAGCAATGGAAGAAAGGCAGTATTAAGAAACTGAATAGCAAGCAGACACAGCCTACATGTGGATTAAACTGAGTTTTGTGAAAATGTAAACATTGATATGTAGAGATCTTCTCTAAGCAGCTGTATTAGCAGCATCTGTTTATATTCTGACTCCAACAAATAATACAGAAATCAAGATAGTATTAACCTAAAGTCAGACATAAAGGCAAATGTCATTGTGCTTTTGCTTTTGCTTTTGAATCAGTGTTTTGTGCTTGTGCTTGATTGCAAACTTTACAAATGGTCCCTATAATGGATTTTTCTGTTACAAAGTGGCTGTAACTTCAAGATTTACCCTGGCTTCCATTACAAACATTATTTATCTGACACTATAATTCTGTCACATCTCCTTAATAAAAGTTGAGCACATAAAATAGTTTTGTTCTTTTTTTGTTAGATATCGACAATATATAACAGTATTTTTCACATACTGAGTGTAGTTTAGGATTGCATTTTACTGATTTCAGTCCTGATTTAAGTTTATATTTGGCCCTTCTAAGAGTAAATTCAATGGACATATAGGAAAACATACTTTTATTCTGAGGCAAAGTTGTGTTTTCATTATATAGCTAGTAATAATTGTTTTCTGCAATTATTAATTGTGCTAATATTCTTAATTTCACCAAGTAATAATCTCCTTTGCTCCAGATTTGAGTAATACTATTACAAATTATATACAATTATTTACAAATTGGAACTCTTTTCCCCTAAAGACATGTTCACTTTTAGTCTGAATTTCTCAGCATTGGATCTCCCCTGTGGCAGACATTTGAAGATAATGAATGAAGTCATGGCATGGGATGACTCACAGTCACTTAGGCACCTAATTTTTCAAGAGCAATTGATTTTCAGAGACAAAACTCCAAACTTTCAAAAGTTGATCTCCTCTGCCTATAACTTTTGAGTGTCCCCAATTATTCATGGATGACATATCACAAAGACATATAAGACCTATTTATATGTGCAAATCTATACAGTGGTCCTTGGGGCCTTCCTCCCTGGATTACTTAGCTCTTTTTTCCCAGAACCAATCCAAATAGAAAAATCTAAAAAAACAACATCAAAAAAGATATCAAATCTGCATTCTGGTGAGAGCTTACACGATTAAGCCCCAAGTTTATAGTGATTATAATAGAAAACAAAACATTAGTTTCATCTCCAGGCAGCAGTAGAAAGCAACTTCATTGCAGCTGTCCTCCTGACTCAGAAACCTGCAGGTCACAAACGCTGTTATAGTATCATATCCTCATAGGCAATATATCAAATATGATCATTCCCAGTTCATTTGTGATTTTTAATCACCATATCTATTGCTGGGTAGGAAACTTGATTTCAAATTCTGCCTACGACATGTTGCTATTAATGTGATTGTTCTTAAAAGACTGCCTAGTGACTAACTCTAGCTTAGCTTTTCTCTTTTTTAAATTTTCTTTTTGGTTGGCAGGATTTAAATGTTTAAAAGTGTTTTTTCTTAACTGTGTTTTTCATATGCAAAAGAAAATTTAAAGCCAATTTTGTTTTTTCGTTTTGCTTTTGCTTTTTTTAAAAAAAGTTCTATGATTAGAGAACTTGCCTTTCCTCCATGGTTGGAGCTTATTGGTCATTTTTTTTTCCATCAGTGCTAAGCTGTTTTGTTCATTCTTTTGACAAATATTTAATTAGTACTACTGTGTGTGAGATACTGTACAAATTATGCTGTACCTTAATTCTAAAGCTAAGGGCAGTTTAGTGTGTCTCTTGTTCTTGCTCTCTTCTCTTTCTCACTGTCTAGTGAAGGAAACAAATCATCCTGCTCTTTTTGCCATTACATTATAAATGTCTGTTTTTAATTGTATAACTAATGGAATGCCGTAAATAAGTGAATTTCTTTTTAAAGCTGTATTTGACTTTGCAATACATGTCATATGTTGATATTTTACATTACAAGTTGCAAAGAGATATATGGAAACTTAAAAAAGAAAGCCCTTCCAACCAATTAAATTTGGTTATCGTTGAATAGACTACCCTTACAGGAAGCAAGCTCCCTTCCTGGAGGGCACTATTTAAGCAGAGTTCGAATGCCTATTATTTCAGGGATATTGTGAAAGTGTTTTTTTTCTGTTTTAAATAGTATTACAATAATTTTCTCTTACTAAGGGAGGTGGCTCAGACACATACTGGGTGTAAAGCTGAGGAACCAGTCAGTTATAGTTATTCTGGATAACCTAGACTAGATAACCTCATCACTAAAACTGAATATTGAATGTATATATGCTCTATACATTACTGAGTATAGTGATGATCAGATATATATTTAGGAAAACTTCTTTACTTGTGTTACAGAAAATAGAAATTATTGATGATGAAGAAAGTGACATGATAAGTAATTCTGAAGTAGAACAAGTGAATTCTCTCTTGGATTATAAGGTAAAAGTATTTTCAGATTCTGAATTTTTTAAGAGAAGATATTAAAGGAGGCAGACTTTTACAGTACCTATGTACTGGTTTATTTCACTTCCATTTGATAAATTAGGTATACTGGGACTCTGCATTGACTCTCTTAGGCACTTGGATATCAGTCAGAGTGCTGGACATTTTAATTAATGCTGGCTGGTTTAGTGGTTATGGTTTTAAGCACAGTTTGCTGAGCAGGAGTAATTATTGATGGTGTATGGCAAGATAAGGCATAGTGGTGGTTAATGTGAAATGTATGACAACGGCTTTTTAAAGCCCATGTTCATTTTTAAATGATGGTAAAGGGGGTATTTTCTCCAGTGTCCCTTGCTAACTT
Organism: Monodon monoceros; assembly: GCF_005190385.1. Lineage (NCBI taxonomy): Eukaryota > Metazoa > Chordata > Mammalia > Artiodactyla > Monodontidae > Monodon > Monodon monoceros. Next base: position 70,788,605 of record NW_021703779.1, on the reverse strand, counting down.
TATCTTGAATTTCAATTTCTGAAGACATTTTTTGAATATAAGAATATACCTGCTTTAGAAGTTTAAAAACAATTCCCAAAGCAAATACTGAATGAATATTAAAAGAAATGACCTTTTCTTAATGTCACTTGTTACTGAACTGAAAGACTTACTTTGACAGTGTGCCATACATAATTTTGTTTTTATTAAATTTTGACATAAGCTATCAGTCTAATATGTCAATATGTTTTCTGCATAGAGGTGTAATTGTTTTCCCTTTGTTAATCAATATCCTGTCTTACTAGGTAATTTGGGGCCTTCTGAAATTTGGCAACAGATTCATCCATTTCATGCACAAAAGCTATTTTCTTAAATATCATACATCTTCAAAGCAGAGACTAGTAATCTTAAGATTTAACAATAAATAACATTTAATCAGAAAAGACAACAGCTGTCATTTTCTCAAAAATCTTTTCAGTTTTACTATAATTGAAAGTTATGTCATTCAACAGATTCTGTTTTCCAAATGTTCATAACATATCAGACTTTAAAATATTGAACATTGTAAACACAGAAGGAAATTAGTTTTTGAAATTTATTTGCTAAGTGGTCAAAGAGCACAATATAATCCTATATTTAAACTGTATTTTCAGCTAATAAAATTATAAAGTTGTTGGTTCTGAAGTACAGGAGATCCTTGTAATCACTCCCACATGGTCATACAATATTTCTAAATGCCCAGTTCAGAAATAAAATGGCTCTGCAAGCCACCACTTGGCACAGGCTATGGAAACTACAGATGAGAGGACTGGATTGCACAGCTGTTAAGTGTGCTCCACTTAGTACACGTAAACAGTTCAGATAAGGCTGGGCCCAGAACTCAGAGGATCCTTTCTAGCACATTTCCACTCCGGGGCACAAGCCCACGTGAGAAGGTTTCAAGCTGAAGACCTGGGCAGGCCGGAGTATCCAGCCCAGAAATTTGAATTTTCATTGACTTCTAAAGGACATTTAATGATCCAGTGTTTTCTTTTTTTTTTTAACATCTTTATTGGTGTACAATTGCTTTACAAGGGTGTGTGAGTTTCTGCTTTATAGCAAAGTGAATCAGTTATACATATACATATGTTCCCATAACTCTTCCCTCTTGCATCTCCCTCCCTCCCACCCTCCCTATCCCACCCCTCCAGGTGGTCACAAAGCAACAAGCTGATCTCCCTGTGCTATGCAGCTGCTTCCCACTAGCTATCTAATTTACATTTGGTAGTGTATATATGTCCATGCCTCTCTCTTGCTTTGTCACAGCTCACCCTTCCCCCTCACCATATCCTCAACTCCGTTCTCTAGTAGGTCTGTGTCTTTATTCCTGTCATACCCCTAGGTTCTTAATGACATTTTTTTCTTAAATTCCATATATATGTGTTAGCATACGGTATTTGTCTCTCTCTTTCTGACTTACTTCACTCTATACGACAGACTCTAGGTCTATCCACCTCATTACAAATAGCTCAATTTCATTTCTATTTATGGCTGAGTAACATTCCATTGTATATATGGGCCACATCTTCTTTATCCATTCATCCGATGATGGGCACTTAGGCTGTTTCCATCTCCGGGCTATTGTAAATAGAGCTGCAATGAACATTTTGGTACATGACTCTTTCTGAATTATGGTATTCTCAGGGTATATGCCCAGTAGTGGGATTGCTGGGTCACATGGTTGTTCTATTTGTAGTATTTTAAGGAACCTCTATACTGTTCTCCATAGTGGCTGTACCAATTCACATTCCCACCAGCAGTGCAAGAGTGTTCCCTTTTCTCCACACCCTCTCCAGCATTTATAGTCTCTAGATTTTTTGAGATGGCCATTCTGACTAGTGTGAGATGATATCTCATTGTAGTTTTGATTTGCATTTCTCTAATGATTAATGATGTTGAGCATTCTTTCATGTGTTTGTTGGCAGTCTGTATATTTTCTTTGGAGAAATGTCTATTTAGGTCTTCTGCCCATTTTTGGATTGGGTTGTTTCTTTTTTTTGTTATTGAGCTGCATGAGCTGCTTGTAAATATTGGAAATTAATCCCTTGTCAGTTGCTTCATTGGCAAATATTTTCTCCCATTCTGAGGGTTGTCTTTTGGTCTTGTTTATGGTTTCCTTTGCTATGCAAAAGCTCTGAAGTTTCATTAGGTCCCATTTCTTTATTTTTGTTTTTATTTCCATTTCTCTAGGGTGTGGGTCAAAAGGACCTTGCTGTGATTTATGTCATACAGTGTTCTGCCTATGACTTCCTCTAAGAGTTTGATAGTTTCTGGCCTTACATTTAGGTCTTTAATCCATTTTGAGCTTATTTTTGTGTATGGTGTTAGGGAGTGATCTAAACTCATACTTTTACATGTACCTGTCCAGTTTTCCCAGCACCACTTATTGAAGAGGCTGTCCTTTCTCTATGGTACATTCCTGCATCCATTATCAAAGATAAGGTGACCATATGTGTGTGGGTTTATCTCTGGGCTTTCTATCCTGTTCCATTGATCTATCTTTCTGTTTTTGTGCCAGTACCATACTGTCTTGATTACTGTAGCTTTGTAGTATAGTCTGAAGTCAGGGAGCCAGATTCCTCCAGTTCCGTTTTTCATTCTCAAGATTGCTTTGGCTATTCGGGGTCTTTTGCGTTTCCATACAAATTGTGAACTTTTTTTTCTAGTTCTGTGAAAAATGCCAGTGGTAGTTTGATAG
>NW_021703779.1:70776709-70780889 GCF_005190385.1 Monodon monoceros | reverse complement strand
TCCTGCTACTTTACCAAATTCATTGATCAGCTCTAGTAGTTTTCTGGCAGCATTTTTAGGATTCTCTATGTATAGTATCATGTCATCTGCAAACAGTGACAGTTTTACTTCTTCTTTTCTTATTTGGATTATTTTATTTCCTTTTCTTCTCTGATTGCTGTGGCTACAACTTCCAAAACTATGTTGAATAAGAGTGGTGAGAGTGGGCAACCTTATCTTTTTCCTGATCTTAGTGGAAATGCTTTCAGTTTTTCACCATTGAGGATGATGTTGGCTGTGGGTTTGTCATATATGGCCTTTATTATGTTGAGGAAAGTTCCCTCTATGCCTACATTGTGCACGGTTTTTAACATAAATGTGTGTTGGATTTTGTCAAAAGCTTTCTCTGCATCTATTGAGATGATCATATGTTTTTTATCCTTCAATTTGTTAATATGGTTTATCACATTGATTAATTTCTGTATATTGAAGAATCCTTGTATTCCTGGAATAAACCTCACTTGATTATGGTGGATGTTCCTTTTAATGTGCTGTTGGATTCTGTTTGCTAGTGTTTTGTTGAGGATTTTTGCATCTATGTTCATCAGTGATATTGGCCTGTAGTTTTCTTTTTTGTGACATCTTTGTCTAGTTTTGGTATCAAGGTAATAGTGGCCTCGTAAAACGAATTTGGGAGTGTTGCTCCCTCTGCTATATTTTGGAAGAGTTGGAGAAGGATCGGTGTTAGCTCTTCTCTAAATGTTTGATTGAATTCGCCTGTGAAGCCATCTGGTCCTGGGCTTTTGTTTTTTGAAGATTTTTAATCACAGTTTCAATTTCAGTGCTTGTGATTGGTCTGTTTATATTTTCTATTTCTTCCTGATTCAGTCTTGGCAGGTTGTGCATTTCTAAGAATTTGTCCACTTCTTCCAGATTGTCCATTTTATTGGCATAGACTTGCTTGCAGTAATCTCTCATGATCTTTTCTATTTCTGCAGTGCCAGTTGTTACTTCTCATTTTTCACTTCTAATTCTATTGATTTGAGTCTTCTCCCTTTTTTCTTGATGAGTGTGGCTAATGGTTTAGCTATTTTGTTTGTCTCCTCAAAGAACCAGCTTTTAGTTTTATTGATCTTTGTTATTGTTTCCTTCATTTCTTTTTCATTTATTTCTGATCTGATTTTTATGATTTATTTCCTTCTGCTAAATTTGGGGTTTTTTTTTCTCTTTCTTTCTTTAATTGCTTTATGTGCAACATTACATTGTTTATTCGAGATGTTTCCTGTTTCTTAAGGTGGGCTTGTATTGCTATAAATTTCCCTCTTAGAACTGCTTTTGCTGCATCCCATAGGCTATGGGTCATCGTGTCTCCATTGTCATTTGTTTCCAGGTATTTTTTTGATTTCCTCTTTGACTTCTTCAGTGATCACTTCATTATTAAGTAGTGTATTGTTTAGCCTCCATGTGTTTTTATTTTTTACAGATCTTTTCCTGTAATTGATATCTAGTCTCATAGCGTTGTGATTGGAAAACATACTTGAAACAATTTCAATTTTCTTAAATTTACCAAGGCTTGATTTATGACCAAAGATATGATCTATCCTGGAGAATGTTCCATGTGCACTTGAGAAAAATGTGTATTCTGTTGTTTTTGGATAGAATATCCTATAAATATCAATTAAGTCCATCTTGTTTAATGTATCATTTAAAGCTTGTGCTTCCCTATTTATTTTCATTTTGGATGATCTGTCCATTGGTGAAAGTGGGGTGTTAAAGTTCCCTACTATGAATATGCTACTGTCGATTTCCCCTTTTATGGTTATTAGTATTTGCCCTATGTTTTGAGGTGCTCCTATGTTGGGTGCATAAATATTTACAATTGTTATATCTTCTTCTTGGATCAGTCCCTTGATCATTATGTAGTGTCCTTCTTTGTCTCTTGTAATAGTCTTTATTTTAAAGTCTATTTTGTCTGATATGAGAATTGCTACTCCAGCTTTCTTTTGATTTCCATTTGCATGGAATATCTTTTTCCATCCCCTCACTTTCAGTCTGTATGTGTCTCAAGGTCTCAAGTGGGTCTCTTGTAGACAGCATATATATGGGTCTTGTTTTTCTATTCATTCAGCCAATCTGTGTCTTTTTGTGGGAGCATTTAGTCCATTTACATTTAAGGTAATTATCGATATGTATGTTCCTGTTCCCATTTTCTAAATTGTTTTGGGTTCGTTACTGTAGGTCTTTTCCTTCTCTTGTGTTTCTTGCCTAGAGCAGTTCCTTTAGCATTTGTTGTAAAGCTGGCTTGGCGTTGCTGAACTCTCTCAGCTTTTCCTTTTCTGTAAAAGTTTTAATTTCTCCATCAAATCTGAATGAGATCCTTGCTGGGTAGAGTAATCTTGGTTGCAGATTTTTCTCCTTCATCACTTTAAATATGTCCTGCCAGTCCCCTGTGGCTTGCAGATTTTCTGCTGAAAGATGAGCTGTTAACCTTATGGGGATTCCCTTGTGTGTTATTTGTTGTTTTTCCCTTGCTGCTTTTAATATGCTTTCTTTGCATTTAATTTTTGACAGTTTGATTAATATGTGTCTTGGCATATTTCTCCTTGGATTTATCCTGTATGGGACTCTGTGTGCTTCCTGGACTTGATTATCTATTTCCTTTCACATATTAGGGAAATTTTCAACTATAATCTCTTCAAATATTTTCTCAGTCCCTTTCTTTTTCTCTTCTTCTTCTGGAACCCCTATAATTCGAATGTTGGAGCGTTTAATGTTGTCCCAGAGGTCTCTTATACTTCCTCAGTTCTTTTCATTCTTTTTTCTTTCTTCTGCTCTGCAGTAGTTATTTCCACTATTTTATCTCCCAGGTCACTTATCCGTTCTTCTGCCTCAGTTATTCTGCTACTGATTCCATCTAGAGTATTTTTCATTTCATTTATTGTGTTCATCATTGTTTGTTTCATCTTTAGTACTTCTATGTCCTTGTTAAAAGTATCTTGCATTTTGTCTATTCTATTTCCAAGATTTTGGATCAACTTTACTATCATTATTTTGAATTCTCTTTCAGGTAGACTGCCTATTTCCTCTTCATGTGTTAGGTCTGGTGGGTTTTTACCTTCCTCCTTCATATGCGGTGTGTTTTTCTGTCTTCTCATTTTGCTTATCTTACTGTGTTTGGGGTCTCCTATTTGCAGGCTGCAGTTTCATAGTTCCCATTGTTTTTGATGTCTGTCCCCAGTGGCTAAGGTTGGTTCAGTGGGTTGTGTAGACTTTCTGGTGGAGGGGACTAGTGCCTGTATTCTGGTGGATGAGGCTGGATCTTGTCTTTCTGGTGGGCATGTCCACGTCTGATGATGTGTTTTGGGGTGTCTTTGGATCTATTATGATTTTAGGTAGCCTCTCTGCTAATGGCTAGGGTTGTGTTCCTGCTTTGCTAATTGTTTGGCATAGGGTGTCCAGAACTGTAGTTTGCTGCTTGTTGAGTGAAGCTGGGTGGTGGCATTGAGATGGAGATCTCTGGGAGATTTTTGCCATTTGATATTATGTAGAGCTGGGAGGTCACTTGTTGACCAGTGTCCTGAAGTTGGCTCTCCCACCTCAGAGGCACATCACTGACTCCTGGCTGCAGCACCAAAAGCCTTTCATCCACACAGCTCAGGATAAAAGGGAGGAAAGGTAGAGAGAAAGAATTAGTAGAAGTAGTAAGAAAGAAAGGAAGGAAGGAAGGAAGGAAGGAAGAAAGAAATAAAGAAGAAAAGAAGGAAAGAAAGAAAGAAAGGAGGGAGGGAGGGAGGAATAGTTGGAGGAAGGAAGGAAGGAAGGAAGGAGGGAAGGAAGGAAAAAAGAAAGATAGACGATAAAATAAAATAAAGTAAAATATAATAAAGTTATTAAATTAAAAAATAATTGTTAAGAAAAATAATTTTAAGAAAAACAAAAAATGGACAGAGAGAACCTTAGGACAAATTGTGGAAGCAAAGCTATACAGACAAAATCTCATACAGAACATACACATACACACTCACAAAATGAGGAAAAGGGGAAAAAATCATAAATCTTGCTCTCAAAGTCCACCTCCTCAATTTGGGATGATTCGTTGTCTAAAGGAGGGAAGGAAGGAAGGAAGGAAGGAAGGATGGAAGGAAGGAAGGAAGGAAAGAAAGAAAGAAAGAAAGAAAGAAAGAAAGAAAGAAAGAAAGAA
>NW_021703779.1:70749794-70776699 GCF_005190385.1 Monodon monoceros | reverse complement strand
CAGGCTGTGTTCACGCCGCCAACCCCAGTCCTCTCCCTGCCCTCCGATCAAAGCCCGAGCCTCAGCTCACAGCCCCGCCCGCCCCGGCTGGTGAGCAGACAAGCCTGTCGAGCTGGTGAGTGCCGGTCAGCACCAATCCTCTGCGTGGATCTCTCTGCTTTGCCCTCTACACGCCTGTTGCTGCGCTCTCCTCCGCGGCTCTGAAGCTCCCTGCCTCCGGCACCCGCAATCTCTGCCCGCGAAGGGGCTTCCTAGTGTGGGGAAACCTTTCCTCCTTCACAGCTCCCTCCCACTGGTGCAGGTCCCATCCCTATAATTTTGTCTCTGTTTTTTCTTTTTTTCTTTTGCCCTACCCAGGTACGTGGGGAGTTTCTTGCCTTTTGGGAGGTCTAAGGTCTTCTGCCAGCGTTCAGTAGGTGTTCTGTAGGAGTTGTTCCACGTGTAGATGTATTTCTGGTGTATCTGTGGGGAGGAAGGTGATCTCCACGTCTTACTCTTCTGCCATCTTCCCCTCGTCCCAGTGATTTCCATTTTGGTAAATTCTGTGGGAACAAGGGGTCTTTTGCTACCTTATTAAGGATATTTTTTATAAAACATCACCATCCTACATGAACTTTTTTTTTTACATCTTTATTGGAGTATAATTTCTTTACAATGGTGTGTTAGTTTCTGCTTTATAACAAAGTGAATCAGTTATACATATGCATATGTTCCCATATCTCTTCCCTCTTGCATCTCCCTCCCTCCCACCTTCCCTATCCCACCCCTCTAGGTGGCCAGAAAGCACCGAGCTGATCTCCCTTAGCTATGCAGCTGCTTCCCACTAGCTATCTATTTTACATTTGGTAGTGTATATGTGTCCATGCCACTCTCTCACTTTGTCACAGCTTACCCTTCCCCCTCCCCATATCCTCAAGTCCATTCTCTAGTACGTCTGTATCTTTATTCCTGTCTTACCCCTAGGTTCTTCATGACAATTTTTTTCTTACATTCCGTATATATGTGTTAGCATACGGTATTTGTTTTTCTCTTTCTGACTTACTTCACTCTGTATGACAGACTCTAGGTCCATCCACCTCATTACAAATAGCTCAATTTCGTTTCTTTTTATGGCTGAGTAATATTTAACTCTCAAAAATTAGCACCTATATAGAAAATATGTCTCTTTATAATCATTATTTGAGATATTTCGGTTCACTTCATCAGTGAATTTTTTTACCTTAATTCTGAAGTACCTGTAAGTGAAACCTCATATAGCAGTTCTCAATGCTGATTTCAGTAAGTTGATTTAAAATAGCTTTACCAGGGACTTCCCTGGTGGTCCAGTGGTTGAGACTGCACTCCCAGTGCAGGGGGACACAGGTTCGATCCCTGGCCAGGGAACTAAGATCCTGCATGCGGTGTAGTGCAGCCAGAAAAATAAATAAATAAAATAGACTTACCAGTTTGGAAATGTAATCTTCGTTGAGAGAACATTGTTTTATTCTATTTGCATACACATGCTAGTGTTCTTTGTTTTGGGATCGAAATCACCTTGCTGGTTTCTTGAATATATTCATCATAAGCTTCTTGTAGATACTTATCTTATTCATGTTTATGTTACCTGGTCTAGTGCCTAGGCCATAGGTGTCCTGTAAGTAGTTCCTGAGTGAGTGAATAAATTAATTTATCCTTGGAAATACTTTTAATATTATTATGCAAGTGCTCATTTATATAAAATCAATTAAGATCCGCAGCTGTATTATTATAACTTATTTCCCCCCACACTAAATTGAACAATCTCTCGTTGTTCTTGGGATTCACTGAAGCAAAATGAAAGAATGTTTTTTATGTGTGTTTGGTAATTACTACTATGCAAACATCACTATTCAGTGTGGGCATAGTGGAGTTTCTGACTGAGATATTTGCTAGAAATCCATATTGCTAGGAGTTCTAACTAACCCCAAATGTTTATAACACAAGTTGATGAGCTGAGTTTCTGAGGCATGAGTAACTATATCATAAAATAACACCTCATGTTTGGCATCCATCAATAGCCTGCTCAGAGATCAAAGCCCCGGTTCTCATGAAGCCTTGAGTGCTCCCTACAGTTACCTTGGAGAATTGACAAAGTTTAGTGGGAATGTAGGGAAGATTTTAGAAAGAAAAATGAGCTAGGTCTTTTTTTGTGAAATGCAGTGACTGATGTTATCTTACTAGTTCTTCTCGCAAACCATTTGCTTAGGAAAATCTCGAAAGTACACATAAATTACTGCCTGTAATCTAGGAAGCGTTTAATAGGCTTGCAAAAAGCAGCTCCAAGAAGAAAATGTCTGAAATATTAAATTATCTTAAAGCTGTTTATGTTTTAAAAACATTGCATAAATACTGAGGAGGAGGAATATTTACATGAGAAGAGATCTGCATACCAAAAGATGCTTCCTGACTTTTGCAAATGTGAATTACTGTTTTTAAAATGTTTTCTAATGGACTGTGAGTGTAGCTCTAGAGGACTGCACTTTCAAAGGACACTATGATAGTGATGATAGATATCTCCTGTATTCAAAAAGACTTCCTGGTCAGCACTTTACTAATACTGCTGTTCTGACAATGAATACTAAAAATACAAAAAGTTTAGAATTAGTCAAGTGTATTACAGCAGGAGCACATGGAATTTTATTGTAATGCTTGCTTATAACTTAGACTACTGTAGAGTGCCTTTGAACAAGGAATTTAGCTTGAATCATCATTTGCAGATCATTCACTTGGTATTAAATGGTCTGAAAAGGAAGCAGTTTTATTAGGTAAAATAAGTTCTAAACTGAGCTGATAAAATAATTGATGCAGTAAACATATTCATAGATAGAATATGATTAATACAACTGTATCCTCTCAATTGAAACAAGAATGCCCATAGAATTAACTAATTTAATGTATTTTATGCAGCTTTTTGAGCAAATGCTGTTAAAGGTCCTGCTATGCCCTTTGAGACAGATTCTCTGGTTGCAGAGAATATGTACAGCTTATTTTCAAGTTTTTGGCAAGAGGGCTAGGTAATAAATTTTTTAATCAGTTTTTTTGATATATAAGTTACATACAATAAAATTCACCTTTTCATACATTTAGTTTTGACAATTGGACACAGTTGTGTAACCATGAACACAATTTGTTATTCATCTGCTGATGAACACTTGTGTTTCTTCTAGTTTGGGGTTATTATGAATAAAGCTGCTATGAATATTCATGTCTGTCTTTTTGTGGACATGTGTTTTTACTTCCCTTGGGTAAATACTTAAGAGTAGGATTGCTGAGTCAGATGGTAAAAAAGTATGTTTAATTTTATAAAAAACTGCCAAAACATTTTCCAAAGTTGCTGTACTGCTTTACACTCCCACCAGCAAAGTATGAGACTTCTAATTGCTCCACATTCTCATCAACACTTGCTATTGTCAGTCTCTTTAACATTAGCCATTGTAGTATGTTGGTGGTAGTATCTCTTTGGGATTTTAATTTGCTTTTCCTTAATGATAAACAATATTAAGCATTTTCACATATTTATTGGCCATTCACATTTCTTCTTTGATAAAGTGTATGTTCAAATATTTTGCCTGCTTTTTATTCTGTGCTGGTCCTATATTTGTGCTGCAAGAGCTCTTTATGTATTCTGAATGTAAGTCCTTTATCCGATATGTGATTTACAAATTTTTTTCTCCTAATATGTAGCATGTATTTTTATTTTCTTAAGTGTCTTTTGAAAAGCAAAGGCTGTGTTTTTTTTTTTTAATGAAATCCTTCTTTTAAATTTCATGCTTTTTGTGTCCTATTGAAAAATCTTTGCCTAACCCAAGGACATAAAGATATTTTTCCTCTGTTTTCCTCTAGATGTTTTATAGTTTTAGGTTCTACATTTAGGCCTATGATCCATTTCTTATTAAATTTTGTATATGGTGTGAGGTAAGGGTTAATAATCATTTTTGGAGGGGGTATAGATTTACAATTGTTCAACCACTGTTTTTTGAAAGACTGTTCTTTGTCCATTGAATTACCTCAGCATCTTCATCAAAAATCAACCAAATATGTATATGTACATATATATATGTATTATATATGTATAAAGTAATATATAATAAATATTTCTGGACTCTGTTCTGTCCATTGATCTGTATGTCCACCCTTTTGACAATACCACACTTTCTTGACTATTGTAGCTTAAATAGTAAATCTATTCAGAGCAATTTCATGGCCATTATCTTATTTGAGCCTTATAACCCTCAAGCTAGAATTCCCAAAGACTGCTAGTATTATATCCATTTTATTGATGAGTAAATAGAATCACAGGTTAATTGGCCTGCCCAAGTTTACACAATTATCAGTAGACCTGACACTAAAATCCTCCCAAAACCTAGTCTATTGTTCTTTTCCTACACAACTAGGAAAAATAGTGGAGACTTGGTTTCAAATCAGTGGTAAATTTGGAGATATTTTCTAAATAACAAACCCTTACATAAAGGTGGGGACCTCAGAAAACTACTTAAGACAGTCTTATTAAAAATTTGAGTCCTTTCTTGGTACAAAATAATAACCTCAGTATTTGGCTTTGTGAATAGTACATTCAGCTTTACTGCATCTGCTATCACTCTTTACTTGGGGTTAATTGAGCTCTATTATTAATCCTAATCCAAATGCTAATTAGGTTTAATGTAGGAGGAGTCTTTCCAAGAAGGGAACTGTTTCTTGATTTTTCTCTTACTGGAATTTATTTGATTGGATTTTTGACCTTGCAGATTATTTTCTGTTGGTGATTTGCTTAAAAGGCAGCCTTTGAGTAAAAGGATAATTTACTTCTGTGCTTTATATTCCTTTATGCTAAAATGTTATCTTCTTTATTGTCCCTCTAAGTTGATTGCTTTTTAAAAATTTTATTGTACATCAAACATGTACAGTCCTAGGTTTGCATAGAGTAATTGTATTATTTGATGTTTTCTCCTTCAGAATGAAGAAGTCAGATTCATTGAAAATGAGCTAGAGATTCAAAAGCAAAAATATTTTAAACTTCAGACATTTGTAAGAAGCTTGATACTAGCTATAAAAGCTGACGATAAGGAACAACAGCAGGTAAGTGACAGAAGAGAATAGTAAGCTGTAATGTATCATGTTGAAAAGTAGCATGTCACACTTGGGTTCTACATATTTTTTTGTTTTTATACCTCATTCCTACTTGGCATCAAGGAAGAATTTGTTACTTTGTGACTTTTTTTAAAGCACAGTTTGATTGGGAAAAAATACTCAGATTTTGTGTGCTACTTTAGTGGAAAATCAAAATAACTGATTAACATACTTTGTTAATTCCAAGCCACCACTAAGTAGGGAAAACATTTAAAATATTTTTTACATAATTATTGACTGTATTCCCCATCTTGTTCATATTATTTCATTTAATTAATTTTAAAGAAATTCTCAAAATGTTTGTAGAGATGGGGCTACACTAACTGGAGAGACACATATTTGGGGACCTTTCATGAATGAAAGAAGTGAGGCATTTGCCTCTCTTCTGGATTTCAGTTACATTCCAGCCCCTACTAGAGTTTACAAGTGTTTGAATACCTTTTATTTCATGATATGTTGCTCATCACTAAAAAAACGTGAGATTACTTTGTGAAATTCTTTGTGACCACAGTGCAGCATTCACTTTTCCCAATTTAACAATAGTGTTTGATTCCTCTACCCCAACGTACTTCAAAAAAAAAAAAAAAAATTGTACTGAAAATCATGGCCTATATAATCAGCCCCCAGATAGAAACTACTGATTTTCATAGTTGAGATTGGGTATAATGGATCTCAAAGTACGGTCTAAAAATATAGAAGACACCTATAGTAGTCCACAAAAGTTATCCAGGTCATCTCTTAAACTACTGATCTTTATACTATGAAATACTTAGAGGTTTATTTCTGGAAGGAATTAATTTTTATTCTGCCTAATAAAAGAGAACCATATTGTCACTGGTTTCTCATTTAAAAAGCCTGTTTTTCTATTAATCTTGATTTTGGTAAGTTGAGTGAGATGAGTGTTCCACAGAATACTTTGCTCCAATGAAGCAGTCCAGGATTTAAAAATATATGATAATGTCTGACTGAAATATTTGATTATCCAAATAAATTTTTAATCAATAGCCATTTTAAAATAAAAATAATGTTCCCAGAGCTGTGCTAAGTCATTAGTTATGGTCTTTCTTCCCTTGATAATTCACTATGTGATTCTAGCCAGGTCAATTGCCTTTCTTGAACTTTGATTTCTCCACTTTGCAAGGAGGATAAGAATGGTTAACATTATGGAACTTGGTATTCACACCCTAGAGCCCAGAATAAGTATTATAGAGACTGATGATATATTTGGGAAATGCCTTAATCTCTTAGGAAAAGTGACACTAGGTCAGGCTCTTACTGATGAAGAACCTGAAGTGAAGAGAGCTCATTGTGTTCACTTTGGTCTATGAAAAAGACAGTTCTAGCAACTGACATAATCTGAAGATTTGTTCAGTGTGCCAACGTTGCAATCCAGAAGATACTGAAAAGGAGAATTTTAAAGTGGACTTCATGCATTAGTTGTGCCTTATACTGCCTCAGATATTAAAGTTTTCCTATTTCATACTACACTCATTTTAGTCAACTGCATTACGTGCAATGAGAAAGAAATAAAAAATAGTGCTTCTTTGATTTGAAGGTCTCCCCACTAGAATTTAGAATGTCATTAACTTTGCTCATCTACTTTGACTTTCCAGTACTCTAAGCTATGTTAATTGTAACACTTTGCCCTCTTTAATGGGGCTTCTTCACACTTGCAAAATGAAATAAATCCAGTGATGTATTTCTCATAAACTATGATCAACCAATATCAGCAGTCTTTGTTTCACCTAGACTGGGTTAGTGGTAAACAAGTGATCTAGCAGAAAAGGGCTCTGTGTCCTATGACTGCAATCTAGAAACCTTAGAGAGTATGTAGTACCTTTAGGTGACTGCTTTGTAAATAGTACTCTCAGTTTCATCAAGAAGTTCATGGACAATTTAATAGCATAAAATAAATAATAAATTTTTGTTCAGAAGGAGTTAGTCTTTCCTTTTGAAGCCTGACAGAAAGCTCTAATCTTTCCTCTTTGCTCTAAGACAAAAACTGTAGGATTTATAGCTGTCACTTCTTTTAATAAAGAGAATAGGAGAGTAATGTCTTATTTCAACAGTGGATTTCATGTGTTCTCTAACATGCCCTGTTTTTCCGTTCCGTATTTGGGTAGTGGCAAGCTTACATTTGTTCCTGTTCCCTTGATCTTTGTTTACTACTGCACCCAAAGCCCACACTACAAGTAACGTTGTCTAAAAATTGCCGAGATATGCTACATTATTTTTGGTATCAGGAGCATCAAATTAATCATTAATTTGCAATTTCTGATGGTCAAATGGGCATCAGCACCACCAACCAGATAAAACTTGATTAATTATTTATTTCTCTAGTATGAATGCATGTTCTGCAACTCCAGATGAAACAATTACAGCATGGCAAAGTTTAGTTCATGGCTCTTAGCTTATCCAAATTACTCCAGCAGAAAAATGAGCAGCCCTCTAGATACATCATTACACAGCCAAATTCACTGGTTCAGCAGTGTCTTGGTGAGTGCTTGGCCATCTGTAGATATGGGCATGGCCTAAGAAAAGAAAAAAAATCACTTGGACTTTTAAATTGTTAAAGTTTAATCTAAAGTAGAATAGCTGAACTTTTCCCCTAACTGCTAAGTTCTTTCTCCCACTGAAGTACAAAATACTCTTGTGAAATGTGTTTTAGTCTGAAGGACACAGCATAACCAAGCAGGACTATTTTAATAAGGAATATAATGTTAAAGCCCTTTAGCAGTTATCAGTGAACACTCAAAACTAGTATGAAAATCACTTATCTCAAACACTTCAAGGCATTTGGTTCAGAATAGTTGCTCATTTCTCTCCTTATTTCCCTTTTGTTCAGGATTCCACTCTATATAATCCACGCTCTCAAGATCTAGTATTTTGTTACTTCCTTAATAATGTATGAAGAATTTTTCTCTTAGGTAAGATATTGTATAAGGTCCTGAAAGAGAAATCCTCCTTTATTTAAATCTGTAAAAATAAATCAATGTGAAAGGACCACAACTATAAAATTGGAAAAAATATGTCCACGTACTAATTCAAAACAATTGATTTTTCTGACTCAGGCACTGCTGTCAGATTTACCTCCTGAATTAGAAGAGATGGATTTCAATCATGCCTCACCGGAGCCTGATGATACCTCATTCAGTGTGTCTTCTTTATCAGAGAAAAATGCCTCAGACAGTTTGTGATTGGGTAGGGGGAGGATATATGATACAGCCTTTTGGCTACCTAACAGGTATGCATTTCAAGATAGTTGCATTCTGTTGTCCTGAAATTCTTCAGTTGGAAAAAGATATTGTCGAACAATGTATACTGAAGGATTAACAAGATATAATGGCTGTGGTGCAAAAAGATGTATGTAAAATTTAAAAGCATTGTTTGAGAGTTTTTTCCAAACTGATGGAACTCTGGGAAAAAAATGTAATTAATTTTGAGCAGTTTAGCTATGAAATGCATAATGTCTAATTTCTGAAAGGTCTTTTTGGTTTTATAGAAGAATCTTAGTTTTAGTAATAGTTTTGACCAGAGACACAAAAACAAAGATATTTCAACATAGCTTATCAAGTTACTGAAGCTTGATTAGTCTTGTTTTTGTAGCCATTATGTCTTCTTTCTTCCTCTCTCCTTTTCCTGTTATCTACATACACCTTTATTCAGGAAAGTGGACTGAAAATTGAAAACAAAACCTTAAAAATGTTTTTTAACCTGGATGAATCTTGGGATTTATTTTTAAACCCCTATGAGAATTTGACTTAAGTTAATGTTTGAAAATTGAAGTGATTACTACTATACAATTGTAAATTATTTGTATTCTTCCATTATGTAACCCAAATATTTTGGGAGGGGAAGCATTATGGAAAAGTAATTCATGGACATGAAGTCAAATAAATTATTAAGTGTATAGAACAAAATGTTGTAAAAGATTAATCTTAATGGGAGTCTTCATTGCTGCAAATGACAAATATTGATAAGATTCACATTCTACTAGTAAATTTATATAACTGAGTTAGATGAAATGTTGCACAAATATTACAAGTTTATCACCATCACCATAATATTTCTTCAGTTCTTACACTTTATGAAACAAGAAGTCAAGGTAAGCCACTGAGTTTTCTTTCTGTTGTTTTTTTTTTATCTAGTCACTTAACTTTGCCACAAAATTTACCTCATTTCCATGCGAGACTTGTACAGAGTCATCAGCCAAGGATAATATCCAAAAAGAATTATACTACTTTGGTTGTAAATCACAGTCCTCTGAATTTCCTGGATACTATTCTATGAGTACACTCCTAAAATGGGCATGCTACCCAGTTGTTCTATTAGTAGCTACCAGATAGCACCACACTGTAGACAATTTTTTGCAGACCTTCCCTTCCAGGGTACCAGATGGCATTACCATGACCCATAGAAGGGAAAATTCTAGTTTCTCCCTGAGCACACAGTATCACATATTTGTGAGTTGGCAGTGTGGAATTGTATCACATGATTAAATTACTATCTATACCTAAAAGATTAATGAAGTAACTAGATGGCTCTTTTGGCCATCAAGCTTCTATGTCAGATATTTTTGTAATTTGTAAGTAAAATCAAGTTGATCTTGGAATTCACAGGTACCAACTTATGAATACAAAAATGCAGTCATGAATGTCTTTGACCTTGAAATGTCCCCTCCCACACACACAAATAGGTAAGGTTCATTGATAATCATTCACTTTGTCAGCTATTTGTTTGATTTAATATTGCTGCCATGCTACTGTTATAGTTCTTTGTTAGCAGAAATATTTCAGTGGTTAGGTATGCTCCCTTTTAGCTGAGAGCTGTATGGTTCTTCATAAACAATTTTTAGTACTCCTTGTTGACAGGACAAATTCCATTCAGAGAAAAGAGGGCTGAGTAACAGAACCTTGGATATTACGTTTAAATTTATCAGTCACTCTAATTCCCTATGAGATAAAGAGTCTCTACTATATACAGCAAATAGAGAAACCATTTCTTGAGGTAACATGAACAAACTCCAGGTCTTCAAGTCTCTCTTACCATCCTTCTTACTAGTTGTTGAGTTTATCTTTAAACTATAATTTCTCCTGCTTCAATTTAAGCACCTTATTATTGAGTTTTTGTTACTAAGTAAAGATAGGTGATTCTCTCCTACATCTTTGAACTCTATGGATTACGCTTGTCACACTTCAGCAATTAGTCAATAAATCAAAAAATATTCATTGAACTCCTGCAATAGGGACATTGGATTTCTACTCCTCAGCAAGCCATAAACTTCCAAATAAATTATTTCTTTTCACTTTTTCAAGGATAGAAATAAAATTATTTAAGTAGAAATTTACATAGACTTAAGGATTTTACTAGGTATGGCATAGATGATTCCCTTGTCCCTGTTTAAAGTTCCATTAAAATAGAAACTGCATAAATCATAACAGTACACTTAAGAATCCTTTTGTCTTGACATTTGTGTTTCAGCCCTAAAATTATTTATTTTACTATCATTGAATGTAAAACATTTCTAAAATGCAATACAGTTTTTCTGTAGCAGGAACCAAAGGAAATAGATGTATCCAGAAAAAGAAATCAAAATTGGCAAATTGAAATTATACACCATAGATTTTGAAAATGATGCCAAGGTCAAGTATTAAAAATCTACTTTGAAGAAAGTATATTTTCACATGTATAGATTGGAATTGATTTTGAGACTTTTAGAGCAGGAAAATATCAGTTTATGGACTCCTTTTGTGAACATCATCATGACTGGGAGGAGAAAAACAACTAGTGTTTCTTTCTTTAGGGCTTTGACACAATAATAAAACAGAACATAGTATCTGAAGCCATACTATCTCTCACAAAGACAGATGCCAACATGATTTTTTTTCCTTTTCTTTTAACTATCCTTTGATGTCTGCTTTTGGCCTGTTTCTAAACAGGGAATGTGTATCTAAAAGGAGTTACCAGGACTTCCCTAGCAGTCCAGTGGTTAAGACTCTGAGCTCCCAATGGCTCCGCCAGAAAAAAAAAAAATAAAGAGAGCACTTACCTTTCAAAATGTGTATTAAAAAAAAAACCCTGAAGTACCTCTGTTATTTCAGCCAAGCTAATATTAGTCCCAAGAAAATGAGAACTGCAGTTACCCTGGAGAATAGGAAAATTAGCACACGCAAGGAAAACATTGAAAGGAAATCAACCTCTTCATGGAACCTAGGGATGTTTTGTTGTAACGTCAGTTATCAACAAAAGGAATTTTGTACTATCATTGAAATCTTGTGATAGAAATGTTTGTTATTGTTGGAGAAGAAAAGGCTGCAACCCAATTACATCCTAAGCTCTGTATACTACCAAGACCTCAAAAGATGTCCAAGAGGTAATTTCTCCAAAGACAGTAACATCTATTTTAAGACACTTTCACAGTCAGCAGTATGTAAGTTTGTGGGAGAAAGCATAAGTGGTATATTTAAAAGAATTCTAGGCTCTAAGATTGACTTTGTTGCCCTTTTTAGGGAGGAGGGAGCATTCAGCCCATTTCCAAGAATAGTTTCCTCACCTTGGCCTGACAGCTTATGATCATATTTAAGAAGAATTCTGAAAACTCTAACTCCTGTCCTTCCTCCATATTGCAGTGGTGGTATACAGGGAATATTGCTTATTTTTTTTAAATATTAGATTTTCATTCAGATCCTAAAAATGCCAAATTCTGATACATTAGTCTTTTAAGGGAGTTATCAGTAGGAGTTATGAATAAATGGGTTTATCTTTGAAGTTGGTGTTATCCTTGGCAGACAGCACTGTATCATGCTCTTCACTAAGCTATGCTCTGTGATATTATAATGGAGGAGCCTACTAACTTGTGAGCCTACAGTCAACATACCATTGCCCGAAACAAACCTTTATTAAGAACAGATTTGCTAAGGGATAAAAGAGAATAAAGTGATATTTTCATGGAAATATATTATGATTGTTCCATTAAAGTGTATACTGAGTATATATTTCTCCACATTGAAATTTTATTTTGCATTAACTTGTTAATTACTTTTAGTAATCTTGTGTCC
Source organism: Monodon monoceros (assembly GCF_005190385.1). NCBI lineage: Eukaryota > Metazoa > Chordata > Mammalia > Artiodactyla > Monodontidae > Monodon > Monodon monoceros. The sequence goes on along the minus strand of NW_021703779.1, from coordinate 70,764,496 downwards.
TATTTTACTGGCACTACCTCTGAAACATACTATCATGTTAAAACCACATCAGGCTGTATAATGTGAAATTTTGTAGTGTTTTTATTTAAACTTTTATAGAGGCAATAAATGATTTCCAACTAATAAAGGCATCTCTTTCTTGTAATGTTTATTTTTCTAAGTCTTTGTGTTTTAATCATTGTTCCCCTTTTACAGATAATTTTTTCCTCCCCAAAATAAGGTTCTGATAAAAAGACCAAAAAATGCAGAGAATAATAAGGTATTTCTAGTCAGAAAAGGGAGAACACGGAGTGCTCAAGTGGAAATTTGGTTGATTTCCAAGCTGACATGTGTATCATCTTTAATTGGCTTTACATAACAAAGAATTACTCCAACACCAGTGGAATAGAGTGAATATTCAGTAATAGACAACAGATTCAAATGGTAAAAACAGCAAGTAAATCTCCACAGTATAAACAAAGAATGCTACTTTTACAACAGATTTTTTTTAAGTGTCAGCGGTTGCATCTAACTTCTGGCTCTCTTTTTGACACCCGATGAACATGTTTTTAGTTTGGGTGAAATACACCCATATTTTTTTGGTTAAAGTCTTATGCCAATTAAAACTTTTCATGTTATCAAATGTGGGAGGGCATGGGATGAGCTTCAAGTAGCACATCAGCAGATTTCCTTCCCAGTTGATACATTTTCAGGAATGTTGGAAGGACAAAATGCACTTCAAATGACCCATGTCTTTCTCAGATCTGCAAAGTCATTGACTTAAGGTGGTGAAATCCTTTGATTTTATAAAAATGAATGGGAATCATTACAAATATATTTAAAATACAAGTCAATGGATGAGTATGTCCATAAAATTGAATGATGTTTTTCACACTCTTTGAGACTAGTTTTTTATATTTCTTGTTTATATCATATTATAAAAGTAATAGATGTTCTTTGCAGACATTTTAGAAAATGTAGCTAATATAAAGAAAAAAGCACTTGCAATCCCACTCCCCAATAATAATCATTGTTATCACCTTAGTATATTTAATTCATCTTAGTATATTTAAGTCATTTCTTGTGCATATTACATATATTCAGCAATAGTGAGATTATACTGATTAATCAGTTATGTGCCCTGCTTTTTCTCTTAACAATGTATTGAGAGCATTTTCCCATGTGACCATTTGTCACAAAGATATTTTAGTCTCAATTACATTTGGACCTAAAGGGGATTTTTTTTTTAATTTACACAGGAAAAAATCAAACCTTCTACTGATGAAAATACATTTATTCTAGAGAATTAACAAGTAGCTGCTTTACATAAATACTGTACTTTTTAACTTAGATTTAAAACAAATGATGCTACTAATCTACTTTCACAATAATAAAGTAGCTATATTTTGGCTGCAAGTTACAAGGTACTTCTCCTTGATACTTCTACCTAAGTAATGTTTTTATTACCTATACTAGTAAACTATTCTAAACTCGAAAAATAAAACAAAATCATTTTTAGGTATGAAAAGTCGCATACTGTGTACACCAATATGAACTGGGAGTAATAATTTTTTGAAAGCAGTTGGAATGTAATTCCAATTTTTCTCTAAAGAGTAAGACTGTTTCTTTTTATTACAGTGTTCTGTTTCATCCAGTTTTGGAAGTTTGGAAAATGTTACCAATTCTGGATTTTGTTGTGAAATAGCAATCAATATTTATATCTCCATTTTATGATATAATACAATGTATACCAAGACTATCATAATCAAGTACCTCCTCTGTGATCTAGGCCATGTGAAACTCTAATCTTTCCCCGTACCCATGTCACTCCCTATTTAAAAGTTACATCTGTAGGGAGGCTTATTAATACTTACAAGCTTTTAGGAGACCATTCAATGCAGTGCTTCAATAATGTCAGAACTGGTATCAATAACTTTTGTTAGCAGAGCTCTGAGACCCAGGTCACAGGTTTGATCTCCATTCAGATCAGTTAGTTTATACAAAAGGGAAAAAACCTTCTGCTACAGGGTCACCATGTTCAAATCTTGTCTTGAAGTCTATCAGTAGTCACAGAGCACCCGGGGGAAGATGTGGGTGGATACAGTCAACTGTATATGTGGCTTAAATGGTATAAAATAATCGATGTTGGGAAGGTTCTCTTGTCTCTACTCACCTCCCAGGCCTCTTCTGGAAGTTTATTGGTAGTAATTTATTGGGAATAATTTGGTATAAAATGTGATGATCTTTGACAAAGATAAGGGGATCTATAAGATATTCATACCATAATAGCATTTGCCTAATCAGCTGCATTCCTTTTTTTTTCCAGATTCTCCTGTTCTTTTTTCAGCTTTATTGAGGTATAATTGATGGATAAAATTTTTTTGCACACACACACACTGTATTTCATTTTTACAAGAGATAAATAAACTGACACCAAGCATCGTAAGTGGATGACCACAACAAAAGCAACAATGATTGCAATTACCAAACACAAAACACAGTCATACTATGTCATAATATTGACATTCAGTCCAGTAATCCTCCACTGTAACAGCTCCTTTACCTTGAAGTGAAAATTGATTTGTATATTTTTTGCCTCAGAGTCCTTGTGGGATTTTTTTTTTATTCAAACAGAAAGTCACAAAATTTATAATCATCCTCATCAGTTCACTCAGTCCCATGTAATTAATTTTTCTTTTTATATTGATCTTTTGTTAGCACTTTTATGAATTCATCAGTTTTCCATTAGAGTTCTGAAAATGCTTATTCGTTCAGTTCAGCAGTATAGTCAGTTACCAGAAACCTGTACTTGTCAGTCTTTTCCATGAATTCCTTGAAGATGAAACCCTTTAATAGAAACATTTTTGCGAAAGCATCAGAGTACACCCAGAACTGTATGTAAATGACAAAAGACTTAAAAATGACCACAGTTAGGGCTTCCCTGGTGGCGTGCAGTGGTTGAGAGTCCGCCTGCCGATGCAAGGGACACGGGTTCGTGCCCCAGTCCGGGAAGATCCCACATGTCGCGGAGTGGCTGGGCCCGTGAGCCATGGCCGCTGGGCCTGCGTGTCCGGAGCCTGTGCTCCGCAATGCGAGAGGCCACAACAGTGAGAGGCCTGCGTATGGCAAAAAAAAAAAAAAAAAATGACCACGGTTAAAGATTTGATGAAAGTTCATAATGATGCAATTGACAAGGAAATTTAGTTATTTCTGAGATACACATTTTAAAGTAATAACTAGAATTATGACATAACATTATACCGGAACATATAAGATTTTTAGAAATTTAATGTAATGTCTGAAACATTTATATTAACATATTTCCATAAAAATAACCCAAAGAAAGTTTAGTATTAGTTGTTTTTTTTATTGTTTTTTTTATACTGCAGGTTCTTTTTTTTTTTAACATCTTTATTGGAGTATAATTGCATTACAATGGTGTGTTAGTTTCTACTTTATAACAAAGTAAATCAGTTATATATATATATGTTCCCATATCTCTTTCCTCTTGCAGGTCCTTATTAGTCATCAATTTTATACACATCAGTGTATATATGTCAACCCCAATCGCCCAATTCAGCACATCATCATCCCCACCCAACAGCGATTTTCCCCCCTTGGTGTCCATACGTTTGTTCTCTAAATCTGTGTCTCAACTTCTGTCCTGCAAACGAGTTCATCTGTACCATTTCTCTAGGTTCCAATACATGCATTAATATACGATATTTGTTTTTCTCTTTCTGACTTATTTCACTCTGTATGACAGTCTCTACATCCATCCACGTCTCAAAACATGACTCAATATCATTCCTTTTTATGGATGAGTAATATTCCATTGTATATATGTACCACATCTTCTTTATCCATTTGAATGTTGATGGGCATTTAGGTCGCTTCCATGACCTGGCTATTGTAAATAGTGCTGCAATGAACATTGGGGTGCATGTGTCTTTTTGAATTATGGTTTTCTCTGGGTATATGCCCAGTAGTGGGATTGCTGGATCATATGATAATTCTATTTTTAGTTTTTTAAGGAACCTCCATACTGTTCTCTATAGTGGCTGTATCAATTTACATTCCCACCAACAAGGCAAGAGGGTTCCCTTTTCTCCACATCCTCTCCAGCATTTGTTGATTGTAGATTTTCTAATGATGCCCATTCTAACTGCTGTGAGGTGATACCTCATTGTAGTTTTGATTTGCATTTCTCTAATAATAAGTGATGTTGAGCAGCTTTTCATGAGCTTCTTGGCCATCTGTATGTCTTCTTTGGAGAAATGTCTTTTTAGGTCTTCTGACCGTTTTTGGATTGGGTTCTTTGTTTCTTTAATATTGAGCTGCATGAGCTGCTTATATATTTTGGAGATTAATCCTTTGTCCGGTGATTCGTTTATGAATATACTATCCCATTCTGAGGGCCGTCTTTTCATCTTGTTTGTGGTTTCCTTTGCTGTGCAAAAGCTTTGAAGTTTCATTAGGTCCCATTTGTTTATTTTTGTTTTTATTTCCATTACACTAGGAGGTGGATCAAAAAAGATCTTGCTGTAATTTATGTCAAAGAGTGTTCTTCCTATGTTTTCCTCTAAGAGTTTTATAGTGCCTGGTCTTACATTTAGTTCTTGAATCCATTTTGAGTTTATTTTTGTGTGTGGTGTTAGGGAGTGTTCTAATTTCATTGTTTTACATGTAGCTGTCCAGTTTTCCAAGAACCACATATTGAAGAGACTGTCTTTTCTCCATTGTATATCTTTGACTCCTTTGTCATAGATTAGTTGATGATAGGTGCATGGGATTATCTCTGGGCTTTCTATCTTGTTCCATTGATCTATATTTCTGTTTTTGTGCCAGTACCATATTGTCTCATTACTGTAGCTTTGTAGTATAGTCTGAAGTCAGGGAGTCTGATTCATCCAGCTCCTTTTTTTCCTCTTAAAACTGCTTTGGCTATTCGGGGTCTTTTGTGTCTCCATACAACTTTTAAGATGATTTGTTCTAGTTCCATAAAAAATGCCATTGGTAGTTTGACAGTGATTGCATTGAATCTGTAGATTGCTTTGGGTAGTATAGTCATTTTCACAATATTGTTTCTTCCAATCCAAGAACATGGGATATCTCTCCATCTGTTGGTATCATCTTTAATTTCTTTCATCAGTGTCTTATAGTTTTCTGCATGCAGGTCTTTTTTTTTCCCTAGGTAGGTTTATTCCTAGGTGTTTTATTCTTTTTGTTGCAATGGTAAATGGGAGTGTTTTAATAATTTCTCTTTCATATTTTTCATCATTAGTGTATAGGAATGCAAGAGATTTTTGTGCATTGATTTTGTATCCTGCAACTTTACCAAATTCATTGATTAGCTCTAGTAGTTTTCGGCTGGCATTTTTAGGATTCTCTATGTATAGTATCATGTCATCTGCAAACAGTGACTGTTTTACGTCTTCTTTTCCAATTTGTTTTGCTTTTATTTCTTTTTCTTCTCTGATAGCCATGGCTAAGACTTCCAAAATTATGTTGAATGATAGTGGTGATAGTGGACATCCCTGTCTCATTCTTGATCTTATAGGAAATGCTTTCAGTTTTTCACCATTGAGAATGATGTTTGCTGTGGGTTTTTCATATATGGCCTTTATTATCTTGAGGTAGGTTCCCTGTATGCCCACTTTCTGGAGAGTCTTTATCATAAATCAGTGTTGAATTTTGTCAAAAGCTTTTTCTGCATCTATTGAGATGATCATACGGTTTTTATTCTTCAATTTGTTAATATGGTGTATCACATTGATTGATTTTCCTATATTGAGGAATCCTTGCATCCCTGGGATAAATCCCATTTGATCATGGTGTATTATCCTTTTATAATGTGTTGTTGGATTCTGTTTGCTAGTATTTTGTTTAGGATTTTTGCATCTATATTCATCAGTGATATCGGTCTGTAGTTTTCTTTCTTTGTGACATCCTTGTCTGGTTTTGGTATCAAGGTGATGGTGGCCTCATAGAATGAGTTTGGGAGTGCTCCTTCCTCCACAATTTTTTGGAAGAGTTTGAGAAGGATGGGTGTTAGCTCTTCTCTAAATATTTGATAGAATTCACCTGTGAAGCCATCTGGTACTTGACTTCTGTTTGTTGGAAGATTTTTAATCACAGTTTCAATCTTATTACTTGTGATTCATCTGTTCATATTTTCTGTTTCTTCCTGGTTCAGTCTTGGAAGGCTTTACCTCTCTAAGAATTTGTCCATTTCTTCCAGGTTGACCATTTTATTGGCATAGAGTTGCTTGTAGTAGTCTCTTAGGACGCTTTGTATTTCTGCGGTGTCTGTTGTAACTTTTCCTTTTTCATTTCTGATTTTATTGATTTCAGTCTTCTCCCTCTTTTTCTTGATGAGTCTGGCTAATGGTTTAACAATTTTGTTTATCTTCTCAAAGAACCAGCTTTTAGTTTTATTGTTCTTTGCTATTGTTTTCTTTGTTTCTGTTTCTTTTACTTCTGCTCTGATCTTTATGACTTCTTTCCTCCTGCTAACTTTGTTTTTTGTTTGTTCTTCTTTCTCTAGTTCCTTTAGTTGTAAGGTTAGATGTTTTACTTGAGACTTTCCTTGTTTCTTGAGGTAGGCTTGTATAGCTATAAACTTCCCTCTTAGAACTGCTTTTGCTGCACCCCATAGGTTTTGGATCATAGTGTTTTCATTTTCATTTGTCTCTAGGTATTTTTTTTATTTCCTCTTTGATTTCTTCAGTGATCTCTTGGTTATTTAGTAACGTACTATTTAGCTTCCATGTTTTTGTGTTTTTATGTTTTTTTCCCCTGTAATTCATTTCTAATCTCATAGTGCTATGGTCAGAAAAGATGCTTGTTATGATTTCAATTGTCTTAACTTTACTGAGGCTTTATTTGTGACCCAAGATGTGATCTATCCTGGAGAATGTTCCATGCGCACTTGAGAAGAGAGTGTAACCTGCTGTTTTTGGATGGAATGTCCTATAAAGGTCAATTAAATCTATCTGGTCTATTATGTCATTTAAAGCTTCTGTTTCCTTATTTATTTTCATTTTGGATGATCTGTCCATTGGTGTAAGTGAGGTGTTAAAGTCCCCCACTATTATTGTTGTACTGTCAATGTCCTCTTTTATAATCAGCCGCATTCTTTACAACATTAGGTGAAGAAGATCGGGGCACTGAGAGAAGGATAGCTGGGGAGGTGGGTAATTAAAACCAGAGAGGGATAAATACCTCTAGAACCTCTAGAAGTCTTGAGGGAGGCATAACAATGGAAGGCACTAAGTGTCTGGTGGGCAGGAAAGGGGGAAATCTAGGCTCTAAAATATAGATGGTTAAATGTATGTAGAGTATTATAGTGCAGGGGTTAGGATAGAATATTGTAGGAGTTAAGTCATGGGATCAAATCTGAGTTTTATAGTTACTGGCTCTGTGATCTTGGAGAAGTTATTTGAACTCTCTGTGTTTAAGTTTCTTTGCAAAATGTGAACAGTGATAATACCTATCTCATGGAGTTGTTGTGAGGAATATGATAACCTACCATAAAGTGCTTAGCACAGTGCCTAGCACACAGTAAGTGCTCAGTAAATGTTAGCCAATGCTATTATTATTACTTACAGAAAGGAAATTGAGGGGATCCAAATGTAATACCCAACTACCAATTTTACCCTGGACAAAAATGGCTCAAAACAAACATCTAGGAGAAACAAAACAGAGTTCAAAACAATTTCATCTATATTTGGTTTCTTACTAGCAGGGTTGTCACATTCAATGGATGGCACAGTTTATTGGTAGTGCCCTCAGTATTCTTCTTACTGCCTTAAAGATTTAATAGCTCTTCCTCTCTATCAAAGAGCTGCCGTGGGAACTGGAGCAAATCAGACGTATCTTGCATTGAATAAAATATTGATGTCATATAACATATTTCATCCACTTTCATTGATCTGTTATCTGTATGTGTACAGTTTTATAATCTTACATGAGTTAAACTCGTTGTGGAAAATGATATTTCTTTAAACATTCGACTGTTTATACACCAAGTGCTGGTCTCCAGCTTAATGACGTATGTGTATGCAGGTGAATTTCCGACAGATTTTTGAAATTACCTGCAGAAATTTTAGATTACTTGCCTTTTAGTGGTTTGTCTTCAGTTTCTAATCAAGTGAATCAAGGAACAAATCACTGATACATGCAACAACTTGGATGAATCTCAAAGACATTATTCTAAGTAAAAAGAAACCAGACACAAAAGGCTACATACTGTATTATTCCATTTATATGAAATTCTGGGAAAGAAAAAACTATAGAAACAAAAATCAGATCAGTGGTTACCAGGGATTGGGGTAGGTGCTGGACTTAGACTGTAAGCTGGCACAAGGGAATTTTTTAGAGCAATAGAAAAAAAAAGTGAATTCTAGCCAGTTATTACTGGTTCTGGAATACATTAACTTGTTTTGTTCAAGCACATGTTATTTATCATTTGAAAACACATTATGGTTTTCTAACTACATGTTCTATATTTACAGGCAGGTTTCCTTCCAGTCTATTCATGGACACACATTTTGCTTTCTAAGGAAGGGTTATTCTTTCTAATCAATTGCCATTTGAAAATACTTAGTTCACCCCTGTGTCAAGGATTGTACAACCTGTATCTTCACTGGCACACTGGGTCAGAGGAAAGGGCTGTTTACTTTCCCTAAGGCTGGTTACTAGATGCAAGGCTCTTTTACTAAATCTATTAACATAGGTGCTGGAGAAATTAGATAAATATTTCAATGGATTTATTTTATTATATGGCCTTATAAATTTTTATATTCATATTTCATTTTTAAAGCATTAACACATATCTTAACTGGAAAACTGGCAACAACAACAATAACAAAATTTCAGACATAAGAAGAAAGAGACCTCGGGTTCACTAGGATAAGATACATTGACCCATTTGGATATAAATGCTTGCTGGAAACCAGGAAGGAAAAAAGAAAAAGTCTAGGTAAAGGAATTTAGAAAACCTTAGAACCAAGACAATATCAAAGTCAAAATGTAATAAAGCTACTTATCCAATAATTAATGTTCTTCCTCATCCTAATTTGAAACTCATAATATTCTGGGCTTTTATCTCCCCACTCTTTTTGGTATTTTCTAGTACCAACATTTTTAGTAGAAGGGGCTGAAATTCTTGAGATGGAAAGTTCCTGGATCTTAAAACCTATGCCCCAGCCTCTCTTTTCTCCAGTAAGATACATTGTAGTGTGGTAGAAAAGAAAGATCACTGGTTACGTGATTTTGCTCAAGCTGTAAATTCTTTAAGCCTCAATTTCTTCATCTATGAAATGGAAATAATATGTGTTCTGAGTGCCTCTCACAGTGGTTGTGAAAATCATGAACTAGTTTTAAAAGCACTTTACAACTTACAAAGCAATACAGAAAAATGATTATCATCTATTAATACTCATTGATTGCCTATATATTCAACATTATATAGGCTCTGGGGGCCATATGGAAAGGAGTATTTTCACTGGCTTCTAGGAGCCTGGTGTACTTTTAAAAATTATGTTTAAACAGATAAAATGTAACATACAAGGCAACTTACAATTGAGTGTTAAATGTCATGGTGTGGTTACTAAGAGGTTGGTGAGGAGTTGTTTGGAGGGGACCTAAATCAGGGGCAGTTGTCAAAAGAAGCTTTGTGTAAGAGGATTAGCTTGAGTTGATTGGATCCAGCCAAGAATTCATCCCTGAGGGCCACCAAAAGATGATGTGGGGAAAAATACATGATTTGTCTCCATGGGTTTAAAGAGAGCTCCCAAACATTTTCCTAGCTTTTATTAAGGCATTGTTCATTACATATCTGTCACCTGAGAACTTATTCAATTCCAGTTTGAACATGTTTATATTTTCTGCTTTCATTCACATAATTGATATTGAATCCATATTATGTGCCAGGAATTGTGCTGGGTGCTAGGTTCTATGACCTCCTGGAAGAAGTTCAATTAATTTAATGTCCTCTGTGTAGATTCATACAATATTAGAGCTGAAGACCTTAGAGTTTCTCTGGATCAAATCTCTCATTGTAAAAAGAAGGAAAATGGGGCTCATAGAGATGACATCACTTAGCCAATATCTCACAGATGATAAAAGGCAAAGCTAGAACTAGACCCTAGTTCTCCTCCTACCCAGATCAGTATGATTTCCATTATACTAGATTATAGAATAGTACCTTATTTTACTGATTCTAAACTACCTCTTTAAAACAATGGTTCTCAAAGTTAAAATTGCATAAGAATCATTGGGGAGGGAGTTGTTTAAAATGCAAGTTCTTAGGCCTCATAGCCAGAGATTCTAGAAAACTGAGACTTGGGGTTTTGGTTTGTTTGGGGTTTTGTTGTTTGTTTTGCTTTTTTACTTTCTTTTAACCTTGTCATTTACCCAAGTGATTGTGATAGAGTGGACCTCAGCTCACACTTGGAGAAACTCTGTGTTAAAGTTTTAAGTAATGACTATACATAGTTTCATTGTTCTGTGATTTGCTGTTACTCATTAATAATCTTCATAATTTTAAGGACTTCATTGATATGTATCAGCCTTGGTCTTTGCATATGTAAAAAGCCTACACTTTAAGTTCTTTTCTTACATTGAAGTCTTCCATAGCCTTGAAAATTTTAGTTCCTTCATCATAGAATAAGAAATGACTACCCTTACTACCACAGCAGTGGCCCCAGACTGAGTTGGTTGTTCATGAATCAATACCTGTCTGGGTTTTCAGAAAATTAGAAAGGATTCTATGTTAGAGCAGAACAACTGGTGCCTAGTGCAGATACTAAAACCATGTCTTGATGACAATAGATGTAGGCTTCTAAGGAAGATGTAGGCCTCTAAGGTCACAGTAAAAGTCTATCTAAAGCAACACACACACACACACACACACACACACACACATAACACACATAACAACAATCCACAAATAGGAATGGCACCAGCTGATGGATCAGATTCTAGGAAAATAATTGGGTCACCTGTTGCTAGTGGGTGGGGCAACTATCTGTGAAAATATCATTAATGTTGGTGTCTCTGTCTCTCTCTCTCTGGACCTTTTTTACCTCCTCCTTCCATGAACTAAAGAGTGTCAAAAGGCATGGTCCACTGATGCCTGCTCACTTCTTCTCAAGCACGTCTTTTCAGTATGCTATACTATGCAGCCAGTTGGTGGCTGATCTGACTGATTTGGGCTCAGGAAAAAGACCTCTGTTAAGTTCCCAGTCTAAACTTGTTTTCCAATCATTTTTACACTAATCTCAGCACTAGGTTTTTACAAAGCCAGTTAATAATACAGTCACACTTTACTTTCTCATTTACCATTGTTTCTCATGTGATTTCTCTTTCAGTGACCTCACAGTGGGGAAAGGGTTATTGGTGTGGTAGAGTTTGGATATTCTTGAGTCTCTATAGCACTCCAAAGCCTAACAGTAGCACAGACATATTTTAAGACTGAATATCAGTGAACTTTTTTTCTAAAGAAGATGTTGGGGGTAGGTGTTTATTAATTAATTTAAGCTGTGTTGGGTCTTCGTTTCTGTGTGAGGGCTTTCTCTAGTTGTGGCAAGCGGGAGCCACTCTTCATCGCAGGGCATGGGCCTCTCACTATCGCGGCCTCTCTTGTTGCAGAGCACAGGCTCCAGATGCGCAGGCTCAGTAGTTGTGGCTCACGGGCCTAGTTGCTCTGCGGCATGTGGGATCCCCCCAGACCAGGGCTTGAACCTGTGTCCCTTGCATTAGCAGGCAGATTCTCAACCACTGTGCCACCAGGGAAGCCCTGAACATTTTTTATCATGAGTAAAGTAAGTTGTCCAAGGTCCAAGAGTTACATAAGAGCTCAGGAGCCAGGCTAGAACCCAGGAATCTTGTGTTCACTGTCTTATACCCTTTGTACCAAACAATTATATGTTAAGCGGCTACTTGAGGTCACCTGTTCCCAGAGTTAGTAGTTCTTGTGTGTGTGTGTGTGTGTGTGTGTGTGTGTTTTACACTTCCCAGAAACAAAATGGAATCACAATATGGAATGTTTAGAAAGCAGACTTCCGCACATTTTATCTTAAGGGCTGGAGGTTTTGTTTTTCACCAATATCTAATCAAAAAATTGTGGTGACCATATATCTAATTTTAAGAATGAATACAGTACTCTATATACAATATTCACTCAAATATACTTGTTGATAGTGATATCTTATTCTAAAAATACTAATCCTATGGACAAAATCTACTAGGTCAATTTCGGTATAGAGCCTCAGACTAGAAAGACACTTTAAACAACACCAGATCAATTTTTAAGCCAACAAAGATCCTTTCAAATATCACTGGCATATAGTCCTCCAGATTCTACTTGGACACTTCTAGTGATCTCTCCTTAAAAAGACAGTCTATTCCATTGTGACATCCTTCAAGCATTCTAAATAATTAAATTCAGACTTTTTATAACGTCTACATATTAATCCAAATTTTGCCCTCTTAATTGACACAGAGGAATTCTCCATTTTGTATGTAAAATCCCCGTAAATACTTGAATCCAATAAGCATGGCCTCTCTCTCCATCCAGAACTCAAATTTTCATCCCTAAAAAGCATTTTCCCATGTCAAACAGCCATAGCAATTTCCAACAATTCCACATTTGACTTCATAACTAAACTCAAAGCTAACCTGGTCACTCTCCTGTAGAAAATGAGATTGTTGCACCTGGAAAGAAATAAAATTCCAGTTGCAATACAGTCAGTCAGGAGTAAAGTAGAGCTACTAATGGTGTTGCTCTGGATTTCTATACAATTAAAGAAGCCTGAGCTACATACTAGAAGAGCTAAAATATTGAAACCATACTAAAGAACCTCTCACATCTTTTACTTTATTCAAATTAGCATCCTATTGAAATTTGGAGATCTGTATAACTAATAACATGTTTAGGAATGGCCAACTATAGTCATTTACATCCCTTAAAATCTCTAAAGTGCTGAGCAAAGAAATATTCTGCTTCTTGAATTCTTAACTGGTCTTAAAAAGAAAAGAACGAAGTCTTCTGTTTTCAGGAGACATTAATTATGCCTTCCTCTATGTCTGTGTTATAAAACAACCTATCATTGATTACAACTGTACTTGAACTTTCTGCACAGTTGCAGAAAGGTTAATATAAAATAGATCTTCTTATACAGTGTGCAAATTGCCTTTAGAAAGATGGATGTTCTAAGAACATGACTATTTCCAAAAGGGAATAAAGAGTAAAGAGTAAATTTTCAATACTTTTGATATGCAAGCTAAACCACAAGATCACAAAATTATTAATAAAGAAGAAAATTAAGCTATTAGTAATTAGTAGTTATCAGAGCTGTTTCTAGAAGAGTATGGACTATCTCTAAGATATAGTGATAATATTGGGAGTAGTGGTGGTGCATATTATTGTACAGTTTCCACATTGTACCTATGTACCCAGGCAAGGGATAAAATGGGTGCTGAAATGCAATTTGTGCACCCCTTGTTAAGACTTGCAACCACAGAATGGAAGGCAGCATAAAAGGGGCACCCTTTTAAAATTCACCAGGCCAGAAGAGACACTGTTTTGTAATGTTGATCTTAAACAAATATACTGTCAGTAATTTCTCCAGCAAAAGTGGGCTTATTTGGGATTAGTAAATAATTGCAATTTGGGGTCTGCAACCATGGCAAGCCACATGCAAGTCCCCACACAGCAAACAAAGGAGAACATTTTTTTTTAAACATCTTTATTGGGGTATAATTGCTTTACAATGGTGTGTTAGTTTCTGCTTTATAACAAAGTGAATCAGTTATACATATACATATGTTCCCATATGTCTTGCCTCTTGCGTCTCCCTCCCTCCCACTCTCCCTATCCCACCCCTCCAGGCTGTCACAAAGCACCGAGCTAATATCCCTGTGCCTTGCGGCTGCTTCCCCCTAGCTATCTACCTTACTACGTTTGTTAGTGTGTATATGTCCATGACTCTCTCTCGCCCTGTCAAAGCTCACCCTTCCCCCTCCCCATATCCTCAAGTCTGTTCTACAGTAGGTCTGCGTCTTTATTCCTATCTTACCCCTAGGTTCTTCATGACATTTTTTTTTCTTAAATTCCATATATATCTGTTAGCATACGGTATTTGTCTTTTTCTTTCTGACTTACTTCACTCTGTATGACAGACTCTAGGTCTATCCACCTCATTACAAATAGCTCAATTTCATTTCTTTTAAAGGCTGAGTAATATTCCATTGTATATATGTGCCACATCTTCTTTATCCATTCATCCGATGATGGGCGCTTAGGTTGTTTCCATTTCCAGGCTATTGTAAATAGAGCTGCAATGAACATTTTGGTACATGACTCTTTTTGAATTTTGGTTTTCTCAGGGTATATGCCCAGTAGTGGGATTGCTGGGTCATATGGTAATTCTATTTGTAGTTTTTTAAGGAACCTCCATACTGTTCCCCATAGTGGCTGAACCAATTCACATTCCTACCAGCAGTGCAAGAGTGTTCCCTTTTCTCCACACCCTCTCCAGCATTTATTGTTTCTAGATTTTTTGATGATGGCCATTCTGACTGGTGTGAGATGATATCTCATTGTAGTTTTGATTTGCATTTCTCTAATGATTAATGATGTTGAGCATTCTTTCATGTGTTTGTTGGCATTCTGTATATCTTCTTTTGAGAAATGTCTATTTAGGTCTTCTGCCCAT